>NW_027040640.1:4180000-4452500 GCF_037179485.1 Ochlerotatus camptorhynchus
GTGATCGGGGGTTCGCTCTTCCCCCATCGACCAGTGCACAAAGTCACGTGGGTTTCCCGTGATGGACATACCGAAAATCAAATCGACCACATCTGCATCAGCCGAAAATGGAGAAGGAGCCTTCTTGACGTTCGGAACAAACGCAGTGCCGACATCGCGTCTGACCACCATCTCCTCGTTGGAGAGATCCGCCTTCGTATCGCGCGGGTCCAGCGGCGGGAGGAGCGGCTCGGACGGCGATTCAACACACGCCGATTGGAAGATCCAGCAGTAAAAAGGTCATTCGTCGAGGAACTGGAGACCAGAGCTGCGGATATTCCTGATGGTGGCAGCGTAGAAGAGCAATGGACGGCGATCAAGGATGCCTTTACTGAAACGAGTGAAAACAACCTGGGCGAGCTGCGCGCTCAGAGAAAGGAGTGGATCACGGATGACACCTGGAGGAAGATAGAGGAGCGGAGAAATGCAAAAGCCGCGATAGAGCGGGCGAGAACCAGAGGAGCGAAGAACCAGGCCCGCCAACTGTATTCGGCTCTCGAGAAGGAAGTGAAGCGCTCGTGTAGGCGGGATAAGCGAGCGTGGGTGGACTCCCTAGCCGATGAAGGTGAGAAAGCCGCAGCAACAGGCGATATCCGTCTCCTCTACGATATCTCACGACGCCTGAGTGGAGCAAGGATGAATCCTAGGATGCCAGTGAAGGACGCGACTGGTCAGTTGCTCACCGACCCCACTGATCAGCTGAAACGCTGGTTTGAACACTTCGAACAGCTTCTACAAGTTTCGTCGGTCAACCAGCCATCAACATCTCGGCATGAACCGCCAAGAGTGCGACGCATCACTCGCGTCAATTCTGAGGCGCCATCCCTACCGGAGATCGAAGCTGCTATCCGAACCATGAAATCCAACAAGGCTCCCGGGGTCGATCGCATATCAGCAGAGATGCTCAAAGCTGACCCCATGCTATCTGCACAAATGTTGCATCAACTATTCTGCAATATCTGGGACACCGCGACTTTTCCGGCTGACTGGATGCAGGGCGTCTTAGTGAAGGTCCCAAAGAAGGGGGACCCAACTGTATGCGATAACTGGCGTGGCATTATGTTACTGTGTTGTGTTCTCAAAGTTCTATGCAAAGTTATCCTCAACCGGATACAGGAGAAGATCGACGCGACTCTCCGACGGCAGCAGGCGGGATTCCGTGCTGGAAGATCCTGTGTGGACCATATTGTCTCGCTCCGCATAATCTTGGAGCAGGTCAACGAATTCCAAGAGTCCCTTTACTTGGTTTTCATTGACTACGAAAAAGCTTTCGACCGACTCAACCACGAAAACCTGTGGGGCGCCCTAAGGCGCAAGGGAGTTCCGGATAAAATCGTCAACCTCATCGAAGCTCAGTATGAGGCTTTCACGTGCAGGGTGCTGCACAACGGAGCCCTATCTGACCCTATTCGGGTAGTCGCTGGAGTGAGGCAAGGATGTATTCTATCACCGCTACTGTTCCTCATCGTAATCGACGAGATAATGGTTGGTGCGATCGACCGTGTGCCGAACCGTGGGTTGCTCTGGCAGCCTATTACAATGGAGCATCTAAACGACCTAGATTTGGCGGATGACGTTGCTTTAGTATCACAACGGCGTTCTGACATGCAGAGTAAGCTCGACGATCTCGCCGAACGCTCCTCAGCGGCAGGTCTCAACATCAACGTCAGCAAGACTAAATCGTTGGATATCAACACGGGAAATCCATCCAATTTTACGGTAGCTGGTCAGGAAGTGGAGAAGGTTGAAAGTTTCCAATATCTTGGCAGCCAGATAGCGTCGGACGGCGGAACCAAGAGTGACATAGGTGCACGGATCAAGAAGGCAAGGGCTGCTTTTGCGAGTTTACGAAACATCTGGAAGTCAAATCAGATTAGTCTCCGCACGAAGATCCGAATTTTCAACTCTAACGTGAAATCTGTACTGCTGTACGCTAGCGAAACATGGTGCGTATCAGCGGAGATCACACAGAAGCTGCAGGTGTTCATCAACCGATGCCTGCGGTATATAATTCGTGCTTGGTGGCCTCACAACTGGATTTCGAATGCCGAGCTCCATCGACGGTGTCACCAGAAGCCGATATCGACAGAAATTCGGGAACGTAAGTGGAGGTGGGTTGGCCACACTCTACGGAAGAGCGGAAATGAAATCTGCAAACAAGCGCTGGATTGGAATCCAGCCGGACATCGCAGCAGAGGCAGACCCAGGGGCTCATGGCGGCGAAGCCTAAACAAGGAGATTAAGCAAGTCGACCGGAATTTGACCTGGGCCCAGGTCAAGGCGAAAGCAAACAATCGCCCAGGATGGAGATCTTTCACGTTGGCCCTTTGCGCCAGGGATGGCGCTCAGGACACTTAAGTAAGTAAGTAAGACTTCATACCGATTACAAAAACACCACTATTGATGTGCATTTGACTGTATTTCCACTTTTTCGTAAATCGGAAGCCACCATCTTCGATTCTAAAATGGCGTCGGATATCGATTGTCATCCTCTAGACATCATCCCGATTCCAAAAATACCTTTATTGATAAGTATTTGACAGCATTTCCCACTTTTTCTTAAACTGGAAGCCACCATCTTAGATTTCAAAACACCCATCTTGATGGGTGAAAAAATCACCCGACGATGATAAATTTGACATCCACGTGCACAGATCTATGCGCATACGCTTAAATCAACAAAAGTCATAAAAACTGCGCGAATTTGGATCGAACAACTTCGCTTAAATGCAAAAGTAAGTTCATTTGACATTGAAAGAAGAAATGAACACGAGTCAAGCCAAAATAAACAGCATGAAAACTGATCGAAAGTGGTTCTGTTGGTGTTGACGGGGATCTGCTCGAAGAGAAGACAGAATAACTTTCAATTGAAAGTGATGGTTGACAGCTTCATCGTCGCTTGACGATTTTCGATTGAAAGTGTGGGGCCCTAAAACTCACACATTCAAACCGGTCTGCAAGTATGATACCAGGGGCGGGATGTGCTGTCAAATCCACCTACTGAACATCCATCAATGAGATGTAAATATCCCTAATAAACAAATACCATAAACGAACGATAACCCAAATTGGAAAACTTTTCCACAAATGGTTTGGATGATACCCCAAACACGTCGTTAAGAAAAATAACCATACAAATTTTATTAGGGATGTAAGGCTCAGTGAATTTGTCATCTCTTTCGTTCCCCCGCCGTTTAACCGGTTGAAGGCGTGTGACGTCAAACTCCGTCATCCATTTAATCAGCGGGAGAACAAAAGAGACGACAAGCTTACGCTCATTGATTTTCCATATGTGAATTTGGTTCCAAACATCAACAAACCATCGTTGCTTATGGCTTTGTTATCGTTTGGAACCAGTTTTGCGAGGTAGGCGACGATTGTTCGTATTTGACAGTCATCCCCCCCCCCCTCTTAGGTTTCAAGAGGTGATAGAAGGTCTGCTTGGCTTACATCAGGCATTTGACCATTCATAAACTTGCCACCCGCCAGCCAAAAAAACTCGCTTTGAGGGTGCACTCGAGGGGGGCGACACATCTAAATCTCAAGTTTAGATGGTCAACAAATCTCACACTAGCGAATCAATCTTCGAACAATCTTCTTTCATTTGTCGCATCTACTTGCATCGCTCATCAATTTTTCATCAATCTTCAGAATCGTCATCAATCTTCTTTCTATCTACTCAGCGTGCGCGCAGCTAGCCACAGCAAAACACAATCTTTTTTGCATCGTAGATAGAGTCGTCCCCCTCGGGTGCACTACACAGCAAAAAAAAAATGTAATATCGATCAACGTAATTCAAGCTGATGTATGAAATAATGATGTAATAGCAAAAAGCAGATACAATATTACATCAATGGATGTAATATTGTTCGCAAAATCGATGTACATCGTACAATGTGATATTACACAACCGATGGATTGACCTGGTTGCAGCAGTTTCGATTTAATATTCAACAACTTTTTTTGCTATGTACAGGGTGAGGAAAAATTATCCGTGAGTTTTTCTCTCAGTGTATAGCTAGAATTTGACAGATGCTGAAATGAGCACACCTATGCCAATTGAGACCTTGATAAATAATAAACAAACGCTTGTAGTTTCGTTTGAATTGGTTCACTTGTATTGCCGTTATGAAGTCCAGTCCACTACGAAGTGCGGTGATTAAGCATTATAAGCAAGGAATTCGTCCGGCACGTATTGCAAAAACATTGCAAATGCCTTCGCAAACAGTTCTTGATGCTATAAAACGGTACCATGAACTCGGAAATTTGGAGGGCCGTTCAGGAAGAGGCAGAAAAAGAAGTGCGAGGACCCCTCAGAACCGGAACATACTTCGTCTTAGGATTAATAGAGATTCTAGACGGTCTATTCGAAAAATGGCGGAATCATTGAAAATCGACTCAAAGTCAGTACGAACTATTCTACGCAAGGGTTTAGGATTGCATTCTTACAAATTTTCGAAGAACCATTTCCTAAATGACAGGATGAAAAGGAATCGGTACCAAAAATCTAAGATTTTATTTGAAGGATTTCGGCAATGGCATCGCGCGATTTTATTCACCGATGAGATTTTCAGCAAACCGATCGCCAGCTATTGCCAAAGGGTTCTTCTAACCGTACGAATGTTGCCAGATCACATCATCCAGCTTCGGTGATGGTTTGGGCGGGAATTACGGCTTCCGGTAAAACTCCATTAATATTTATCGAAAAAGGCGTCAAAATCAACCATATAGTCTACCAGAAGCTACTGATTGAGCCCAGAGCCTGTACTAAGTCACACATCTGATCATCTGAAAGCTAGTTTTACAAAAGTCTGGGATGCAATATCTGTGGAGGAACTAACGTCCATCGTCGATAATTTCCCTAAGAGGTTGAAGGCGTGTGTACGAGTCAAAGGAGCACATTTTGAGAAATTGTTGTGAATATCATGAACTATGTTGGTGCACCTACATTTCCCATAAATATGTTGTAATTCAATACTCAAGTAATAAAGTTACGACTAAATCATTGAACACTGATAATTATTCCTCACCCTGTATTTAACGAATTTTGTCATGGTAGTGATATCGACATGCTTAGAAATCAATGCATTAGGGATTAGGCAGATTCATAATATCATGACACTCACTCGACACTCGTCACCGCATCAACCGACTATCGCTGACAGAACGTTTAGTCAACAAGTGAGAGGTAGAGCCATGGCAAACAACAATCACCAGTAATGATCGCTGCTCACAGGCAAAATGTAACACTCGCTGCTGATGATATAAAGTATAACGAAAACAGTGAAGACTTCTGCAGTACGATGATGAGAAAAAGGGAAACGACAGAAGAAAATTAAAACAATACCTACGCATTTCAAGTTCGTCTCGGCATGCGTGACTGTGTAAGTTACAAACAATGCTGGCAAAATTGAACGGAAGTTGTTGGGCTCTCTCACCAACACACTCACATAAGCAAGCAAAGCAGCAACTACTTCAAAACGAGCACAGATGAGTGTCGTGAATGTCGGAAATGACCAGATCGGTGATGGATCACCACCGAAGACAACGTTCACCAGTTGCTTTTTACTTATTTCGTCAACTTGATGGGTGGTCATGGAGAGTGCTTCGATAAGCACATTGATAGGAATGTACTAAGCGTTAGTACCATCAGCTGTTTGACGATCGTGATTGTATTAGGTCGCAACTCTGCATAATATTATTGAGGAGAATGAAAAAGTAATTCTGAGGACTATTTGGAGTGATCCTAAGAATTCCCTAGAAAATTTCTCAGGAACTCATCCTGAGATGAGTTCATAAAAAATAGTTAAGTAAATTCAAAAATTGGAAATTTTTCAAAATTCTGTGCACAGATATTTAAGATGCAGGATTAACAAAAAATATTATGATTCCGAGACTTTGATAGGGAACAAATTTTGAGATCTTGATCCTTGAAAATTGCAGGGTGTCCATCCAACCGGGAAAACCGGAAAATCCGGGAACAAAAACCGGGATATTGGAGTTGCCGGAAAAACCGGGAAAACCCAAATCGCACCGGGAAAGATCAAATAAGTAACAATTTTGGTTTTATCATAGTCTTGCAGGCCATAATTTGGTCTTGAAGAATCATTTAAATCATTATAAAACTTGCAATGTCCTTGGAATCAATAAATTTTATATCATATACATACAATATGTTAAAGTATCAAAAATGTCCAAAATTACAAAAACCCTATTCTTTTCTTTCACTTGCAATCTGTTCGCACACGGGGTTTTAAACGGTCAAAACGGGGTCAAACGGTGATTTTGCCGTTGTTCCTACTACCATAGGTTACAGAATATTTTCTTAGAATTTCTGTTGGTGTCATTTGAAGAAAAATGTTTGAATTCTTTTGCTACAATTTTCCGAGTGAAGAAGCCTGAGCGAAACATATCTTGTTACGAAACTTGAATATAAGAAGCAGATTTATGCCAATAAATAAATTTCCGATCTCAAACTCCTTACATCCTCCATCATGCTTGGCATGCAAATGTTTGACACTAGACACAATCAACGAACTAAGATGATTGTGCTAACCAGCAACATCAGATTATTTAGGACATCGTAGAATACCTCGGTTAGTCTGTAAAACATAAAAATCTGTATAGGTGAAGATGCTAATTTCAAATAACAGACTGTAGTGGTAATTTTTATACGATAGATGGAGTAGATGAAAGTGTAGAGTTGATAGTTCCGTTAGAGTACGGCAGTGTGAAAATCGCATATAGATAGTAGAATAGCGAGCTAGGACAACTTTTAAGGAAGGTATTGCTGATTGCATCTGAAACTGGACTGTCCCAAAAATGCAAAAAGTGTGATAAAAGTGCACGTTTCCATCAAATCGTTTTGATGTCTTCGGAGCATTTATTGCATGCATCATAAGGAATAAGTGCACCGAAGACACCAAGACGATTAGACGTAAACTTGCAATTTTATCACACTTTTTAATAAGTGAAAACGCGCTTATTAGTCCAATTTGGTGTGAAATGCGCAATACAAATCGGTTTTTTTTTTCATCTCTCTTTACCAAACTCCCCCTTTGGAGAGGGATGGTGAGTCTGTTATTTGAAATTAGCATCTTCAACTATGTAAATCGTTGACTTCACGCAGAAGTACTTGAGCGGGTCGGTTTTCATCTCTTTTTGCCAGTGGTGGCGGGGGGGGGGGGTCTGGTGACACCCCTCACCATCCCTCTCCAAAGGGGGAGTTTTGTAAAGAGAGATGAAAAAACCGATTTGTACCTTCCTTAAAAGTTGTTCTAGCTCGCTATTCTAATATCTATATGCAATCTTCACACTGCCGTAATCTAACGGAACTATCAATTCTACACTTTCATCTACTCCATCTATCGTATAAAAATTACCACTACAGTCTGTTATTTGAAATTAGCATCTTCAACTATGTAAATCGTTGACTTCACGCAGAAGTAATACTAAAACATATAGTCAAAATATAAAAATCTGACTTCATACCTCTCACGCCAAAGACAAAGTACTTAATTATCTTAGAGATAATTCATCCAGCTTAAACCTTTCTAGGGGTAATCATCATTATCATGAGTTCAAATTCAAGTCACAAATGATCCAAGAGTGTTAAAGTGACTATATTAAAAAAGAATGACGATCTGAACTTCAGGCATTTTGGAAACCAAATAATCCAAATCAATGATATTATGGGGCTTCCCGATGGTTTACCATAAAATCGTAAGTTAAGAATTAAGTCGAATCATCGTATGCCTTGTTGAGTCTGCAGAACTTCAAGAACAGATATCCAGGATGATTCTGATAATCGAACAATGTTATTTTAAACACAATTGATAATTTTAAATGTTGTTATGAACGGAGACTCAAAATGCTCAAAAGTGAAAATCGGACAAGATTTATATTAACCTGTAAAATATCTCCAAGGAAATAATGAAAATGAGAATGATAAATATGTTGGTAACACATCTTTGTATCCCACAAAATCTTGTTTGACTTATAGATCTTTAAGATTTAAACTCCAGGAAGATGAAAAGGAAATAATACTGCGTTTCTCCTGTTCAAGTACCATTAATACATCATTTTTCCGACTTAACAAAACAAAATTTAGGCTCATTTTTGCGAGACTCTTTGATTTTATACGAATTCATGATTCCATGGAATTTTGGAGTTCAAGATCATCAACATATTAATGCAAATCTCATCTCATATTTGTTCTACAAAATAGACGTATTGTAGAGGAATTCTGCTGGCAAAAATATATGATTATCTATAAACGGTTAATTTTGAACGGCTTTTTTGTATAAGGCAGAGGATTTTTTTTAATTAACCAGGAAAAAAACCGGGAATTGAAAAATTGGATTTGAATGGACACCCTGAAATTGTTGAAAATTATTGGGATTAGAAATTTCAGAAAAGTGTAACAGAACAGGTAATTAGGTAGGTTGTTACATTTTTCAATTTAATCAAAAGATGCCTCCAAATGGGATTACTGTAAACTAATTGCAAAATGAAAACTTAAAACAAAATACTAAACCATTAATCAAACATGAAGAGCCCTTCAGGCTAAATCAACTTATATGTATCAACAAATGTAACACGTTAATACTTAATTTCTCAATAGGTAATCTGCCAGAAAATCGCACTGCCGGAGTGTTACATGGGCAATTTCAAAGCAAAAATACCATATTCGTTTACAATAAAGCCAACCACTGCACTACTACTGTAGCCTTCAAAGGTTACGCGAAAGACGAAGGCTCCACCGATCAACGTCCGACCGTTCGATTACATAGTATCTTTAGTAGCTATAATGCAGCGGTCTTCCTCTCGTTTGGGTAATTCCATACCAGCGTCTACTCGATGGCTTCTACAGTCGGCATCAGCGCTCAGACTGTCAAGTACTTGACGACCGTTAAGAAATAAACAACAACAACAACAACAACAATTCAAGACGGCACAAAAGTGCTTTTGAACGATTTTTGCTCGGAGAAGAATAAGTGCGGGAAAACATACCGAAACGTGATGATTGAGATCTTCACATTTCTTCTTTTCCGAACGGGAGGTTGGGGTTCACTAGGGTCACACCATTCGAATTAACCATGGAAGAGACCCAGCTGTTCCCTATTTGCGCCTTGGTGGTGTCCCGCATATCTGAGGCACACACGGTAGGTATTATCGCGATGGGTCGTGAGGCTGACACATCATTTTCCCGTGACCGCAAGACACCTACATGAGTCCGTGCTGTTGGCAGAGTTGATTAGGAGTGGAAAAAGACTTCTGCTGGTTCGTTTTTAAAGACCAGAAGCACGTTTTTTCGTTACACGCTACTACATATACGAATGGCTGCTGGTTGAATATTCAATGCGTGATATTTATATTTATGCAGTAGGCACCTCCTCCGGCAGTAGTGAACTTTCGACATTAGCGCACTCGAACACACTTGATACGAGACGAAGCGTCTTGTTCATGAAATTGAGATGAACGGGTAGCTAAAGTGCAATTTCTCGCACTGGCACTGCAACCTGATATCAGATGGGTGAGAAGCCCGATTCCGGAACATTGCGGTACGAGAGAAGGTGGGAACTCATTCAAAGCGGCTATCATCGGAAACGATCTGCGGGCGGGTGGGCAATTGGACCAAGATCGCCTATTTAACTTGCAAACGATGCGGTAATTTGATGCCGTGCAGTTTCAGTGAAACGCATTCATAGCAATTACGCACATTTGTCGTGGGATTGCTGGAGGAGGAGTTCTTGACTGCTTGGAACAATGAAACAGATGCGATTATCATTGTGGAACGTCTCGTTGTTAATCTTCACAACGTCATCACGTCGCGACACTTGATAATTCACTTCGCATAGTAAGTACGTACAGAAATGATAGATGCAGATTTCTCGGAACATATTCCTCTTCCAGTTGTGGGTCAATCGTGACCGCGTGGAATACACACAAATCCATGAAGTTTTATTACCCTCAACTCATACAAGTCGATTGACGGCCACAGGCCGGATATTGAGTGCAACGTTTGAGAAACAACCTCAGTATCGATGTTGGTCAAACACGACGAAGAGTGTGATATTTTTCAATTGAAGATTGATCGGTTTTACATTCGAACGCAACGCCGCCGGAGTTTGTTTGTCTGGTGGTGCGAGTCACAAATTGGAATCGAAATGCGCTGTATCGAATGATAAATGGCTTCTTATTGGAGCCGTGAGGGGGTTGAAGGGGGTCAAGCGAGCAAAAAGGATTGTCCGAGCGATTACGATACATATTGAGACGGCGTGCGGGTGGACAATGTGTATGTAATTCCATAAATGTTGTAGGTGGTCATAAATCTAAACAAATGATCAATTGTTTTCTTCTTGATGTATCCGGTAAAGTTCATGATGATTGAATTGAAAATAAAAGAATCGCAAAACAGTGAAGATACCTGTGCTCGCTAATATCTTGGAATGATACGCAGAGCATCAATGCCCATTAGACTGATGCAAAATTTGAAATTTTCGCTCCACAGTGCACAAAGTGTTCCAAATTGGATCCTGATTAGCCTCCAACAATTTGAACTTATTTAGCACAAACCATTTGAAGTTTATATAGAAATTACTATGGGAAATCCAAATTTCTATCTCAAAATTCACCAGTTCACTCTGCTTAAGAAAATGACAGCTGCGCTTGATGAAAATTTTCTCAGCTACAACCTTGTTCAAGACCACTTTTCGATTAAATGTAAGGAACATAAGTTATTAATGATTCCAGTAACTGATGTCTTATGATTATGCTCAATCAACTGTTCAGCAGGCAACATTGGTGTTTCTGGGGCGTTGAATAGGTCACAAAAATCATGGCTACTATGTCACACTGCAGAATACAGTCCTGCCCACAATACAGCTGCCTAATCATGCCATAAGATTATCAATCTCATAATCAATTGATAAATATTTAGTTTGACGCTGGGCTGAAAAACAATCTTCTGCAAAGTTGAAGCTGAGAAAATTTCCCATAAGAATAGTGATAGAACTTGTTAACAGTGCAATATGGAAAAAAGGTAGAAGACAGTGAATAAAAAGTTTGGGTTTCCCATAGTAATTTCCATATAAACTTCAAATGGTTTGTTTCCCCCCTGTTGCTTACCCAAGCAGCACACTTCCATCGAAATACGTTGCTACAACTTGATTGTGGCTGGAATAAGTTGCACACAAGTAATCACAATTGTTCAGTGACTAGCGTGCTGCTAGGGTAGGACACTGGTGTGCTCTCGCTTTCTTTTGCTGCCAGTGTGATTCAACCACGCTGATCTATTACTATGTTTTTGCGATGTGCATTGCTTTTGCGCTACACTGTAACTGGCGAGTATCCATTAATGGGTGAAAAAGTACCCATTTTGTGGTAGTGTACGGACCTGTCAAAAAATGCGTAAATGAAAATTTCAAATAGTGGGTACTTTTTCACCCATTTCCGAAACCTGTTCAGGGATAAAAAATGGGTACATATTTACCCATTATTGGGTGAAAAATATCTTTGTTGCACCATAACGTTGCTGACATACTTGGTTTACATTTTCGAGTGCCTTTGTTCCGTTTTGAAAAGTACAAAAAATGATATATATCTATTTATATGAATAGTTTAAAGAATGGTGATAGCTTCAAAAAGCTTCAAGGTAAGAAATACTATATGATTTGAATGATTTCTTAGCTTATAACGTTGTTAAAAGCATATTTGTTTCATTCCACAAATTTGAGTCCCATAAATACATTTTAAAAAATGGGTACTTTTTTACCCAGTTACGGAAAACAATGCGTTCTGGAAATGGGTAAAAAGTACCCCATGATTTGACGTATAAGCTCTTTACCCATTAGTGGGTAAAGACGTTTTAACCATTTTATGAGTTTACCTACTTTACCGCGAAATGGGCACTTTTTCACTCATTAATGGGTACTTTCCAGTTACAGTGTAAGCGACGTCTCAATGCGACATCGAAATAACAAACTCAACTGGAAGACCAACTCGTGTTCTTGAAGTGGGAAAAGTGTTGTTTCGTTTTGAAAACGATGGAAAGCGACCTAGCTACTACACTCTTATCGAACATGGAGAAGAGGTGTCGGATGGTTATGACCAACAAAGTTTTCCTAGCGGCAATTTTCGTTGATTAAAGGATTAACTTGAAAATAGCCCATTCATAACGAACGAGATGTGGCTTTAGTAAGCGAAATGTACAATCAAGTTGTGGTTTATTTGCTCGTTAATACATGCATGCTTTTTTTTAATTTCACCGAGGGTCCACGGTACTAACACTAGGACTATTTAGAAATCTGTCGTCGCAAATTGATTGTTTCAATTCAGCATCATATGGTGGCTGATATGAACTATCCTGTGAGCACTAACACATCTGAAGAATTCAGTTGCTGCCGTAGTAAGTTTTGTTGATTGACAGGTATTCAATACAATTCCTGAAGCAAGAAGCTTAGCAAAAATCCGTAATACAGAGAGCGCATAGAGATGTTGCAATGAAACAGTCGCATGTGATTGAATAAATGCGTCGCATTGAGAGAGCAATGCGATGAGACAAAAAAAAAATTGAAACGCTTGAATTTGTTGAGAGCGTGTAGCTTGTCGCGCGCATTGTTCTGGTCTCTCTTTTGTACAATTAATGTAGCACACCATGGATTTGAGAGTCATGCGACGCTCTGTCTCACAGCTCGCTGTCGCATTTGTGTACGCGTGAGATTTCCGGAAGCCTGTGTGCATAGAGTGACTTGAAAAAAAAGTGATATTTAGTTATTGTGCGGTTGGAATCGCTGGAGGAGGAATTGTATAAAAATGACTAGAGAAAAATAAGCATCGGGACTGCGCTCCCGGATATATTGATTTGCCTTATACATTCCATAAGACAAACCACATACGTCCTACAAGAACGCATAAACACAATGGAATTTTGCCAAAAGGTATAAGGGGATTTATATCCGTGTGTGTTGAGTTTGAAATTTTGGGAAGGGTATATTCGTGCCCAAGCCTCGTTACATTACTGAGTTGATCTATCCAGGCCTATATTGAAAAAAATCGTGGAGGTGCCGGGCAAAGGTGTTATATCCTAGACAAATGGTAAGTTACAAATTCGCTGTTGTCGTCGTCGTAGGCGCCGTCGTATTCGCCGCCGTAATCGCCGTCGTAGTCGCTGTAAATTAACCATCAGCCGCTGAAGCTATATGAATTTCGCGTATCTCTGTTGTTCATGACATACCAAGTGAAAACTTAATCATATTTTGTTGTGGAGTGTTATGGTTGTGAGCAGGGCCCCACAAAGTCACTTTCAATCGAAAATCTTCAAGCGACGATGAAGCTGTCAACCATCCAGTGCGCAAAACAGTCAGGTCCATTGAGTCATTTTGATATGAATATGAACTGCCATCTGCCTCATCATTCACTGCCTCGTGAGAGTCTGAATGATTGAGAGATAAACGAGTCACTGACAGCCGAGCACCCAGCCGTGATGGTACCCAATATTGGTTTTGAATGACTGAGCGTACATTTCCTATGGAAAAATGACTCAATTTCATGCTGTGTGAGCGAAGGCAAGCGGTGTGCGTCGCCTGCTCGTGAGTGACTGAATGTTTTTGTTGGCTCTTTCATTGCCTCGTTCTTTACCGTTTGGTACAAACGGTCTGCACAGAGCAATGGATTGAATAGTGCAGTGCTTTCACACCCATCCTAGGCAGTCAATAATTTTACGCTCTGCAACCATCACTTTAAATTGAAAGTCATTCTGTCTTCTCTTCGAGCAGATCCCCGTCAACATCAACTTTCGATCAGTTTTCATGCTGTTTGTTTTGATTTGACTCGTGTTCATTTATTCTTTCATTGTCAAATGAACTTACTTTTGCATTGAAACGAAGTTGTTCGATCCAAATTCGTGCAGTTTTTGTGACTTTTGTTGCTTGTTCACTCGGTTCATTTAAACGTATGCGCATATATCTGTGCACGTGGAAGTTTAATTTATCATTGTTGGGTAATTTGTTTATCCATCAATATGGGTATTTTTTTAATCGGGGTGACGTCTAGACATCAAAAATTTATATGCGACGCCATTTTGAAATCCATGATGGTGGCTCCGATTTCAGATTAAGTTGGAAATACTGTCAAATACCCATAAATATAGGTATTTTCGGATTCGGGATGGCGTCTAGAGGCCGGAAATCGATATCCGACGCCATTTTAAATCCAATATGGCGGCTTCCTATTTCAGAAAAAATGGGAAATGCTGATGCCGTCCCATCAACATGGCTATGTTTGGAATCGGGGTGACGTCTTCTTCTTCTTATTCGCACTTCAAGCTTATAACGTAGCGCATATTAGCTTATTGCGTACTCTCAACTTAGTGTTCTAAATGCACTTTCACAGTTATTAATTGAGAGCTTTCGATGCCAATACCAATTCGATACCCGGACCGGGAATCGAACCCGTCGCCTCCTTGGTAATACCGTGCCTTTACTGACTAGGCTGTGAGGCCCCCAATCGGGGTGACGTCTGGAGAGTGAAAATCAATATCCGACGTTATTTTGAAATCCATGATCGCGGCTTCCGGTTTGAGAAAAAGTTGTAAATTCTATCAAATACCCATACAAACGGTTTTTTTAGAATCAGGGTAACGTCTAGAAGCCGGAAATCGATATCCGCCATTTTGTAATCCAAGACGGCGGCTTCCGATTTGCGGAAAAGTGTCAAATATCCTAAAACATGGTTATTTTCAGAATGGGGATGAGACGTAGATACCGAAAATTGATGTTACGCCGGCTTTAAACCGAAGATGGCGGCTTTGGTTCAGAAAAACTGTGAAATACTGTCAAATACCGATCAATATGGGTTTCTTGGAGTCGAGCTGATATCTAGAAGAAAGACATCGATGTCCGACGCCATCGTGAAATTCTAAATGGTTGCTTCCGATTTCAGAAGAAGTGTCAAATAGCCTACAAATGACATCGAATATCGATTTTCAGCATCTACGCGTCGTCCTCGTTCCGAAAATGCCCAGATCTTAGGGTATTTGACACTTTTTGTGAAACCCAATGGCCGCCATATTGGATTCCAAAATGGCATCGGATATCGATTTTCGGCAACCAGTTTGTTTTGGTCCCTTTAAATTTGTGCACGGCCGATAAGATCAAACCAAATTATAGTTCAGTTTATTATTAATCACAAAAAGTGCAGGAACTCAGCGATGAGTAAATTATCCCCCTCCACCCCCCCGATAAGCGGTAGTGTAGTGGTGAGCATGATTGCCTCTCACCTTAAAAGGTCTGGGTTCAATCCCAGTCGGAGCCGCCGGGATTTTCTGAAGCATAAGACCTCTGATCACGTCTTCCTTCGGAAGGGAAGTAAAGTCGTAGGTTCCCGGTCTATTAGTTGATGGGTCGATAGGTAGGGTCCCGGTGTGGGAGCTGCCTCCCTGGCGTCGGTAAAATTGGTGGTCAGTGCGGAAAACAAGATCGACGGAAAATAAATCAATGAAAAAAATGCTATCCCCATGTTTTAAAACCTCAATAAACTACTGGAAAATGAGGAAATTTTACGAAAAATTTACTCAATCTAGTAGTAGTACCAATAGATCGAGAAAATCCAACCGTTACTGTTATCATATGGAATATGATCATATCATGGAAAACATGAAGCAAATTTACTCATTGCTGCACTTTTTGCGATGAGTAAAGGAAAATCAAATTTGGGTTGATCTCGTTGGCCGTGTACAGCGAGTTTTTCCACCTTCCTGCACACGTTATTTCTAAGCATCAAGGGCTACCCAATATTGAGCAAACAATTTTCAGGATTTGTTTACTCAATTTTGAAGGATATGAGTACATAGATCCTACTTAAATTTGGGTTTTTTTTAGAATAGCGTGCATCCTACGCTGTTTTTGCCCATACATCTAAAGCGGACGTTACACATGTCAATATATTCACAAGGAGAATAGTGTAACTGGCGCTTTAAATCTTGGTCTACACATCACCCTCATTTTTAAAAACCGCTATTAGAACTGGTACATCGTGAAACAAATCTGGAAACTGTCTGATCGATCAGCCCAGTTGGCGTAGCTATTAAGGGGGCCTTAGGCAATGATGCCACATTTTTTCGAATTTAATTCTGTATTTTCGCGTAACATTTGATAAGGGCCTATCCTCGTTGATCGATTTTGTTCATCGACTTTCTCTTTGATTTACCACAGCAAAATAATCGAATTTCTCGCTAAGCTCACAGGACAGTTCGACAGAAGATGATGTTAGCTTTATAGTCGCTATATTCATAGCCTGGCGGAGAGAATCTCGGCAGCCAATTGAGCTGTCAAATAGCGGAACCAATCTACAAAATCACGACCAACAACAGAAAATAGCACATCAGCTATTATGAACAAAACTTCCGGAACCCGTTTTCTAGTGATGTAAGGCACGCCTACGCAAACTAACACCATCTTCGGGCTGGGGAAAATTTATTTAGTGAAAAATACGATTTGGGTTTGATGCTCAGATTGAATTCAAGTTGCTTAAAGGGGGAAAAAATGATTATTTATCGTAATGAATAAATTTAAAAAAAAATATTGTAAAATACATTCCCTTAATTTACAAAAGTCTGAAAAATCTGAATATTTTTCAAAATTATGTTATGTTTACATACAGATATCTGCATCTAAATATTAAAAAAAATCTGTATGATAAATCTGTATGATAAATCTGTATGATAAATCTGTATGATAAATCTGTATGATAAATCTGTATGATAAATCTGTATGATAAATCTGTATGATAAATCTGTATGATAAATCTGTATGATAAATCTGTATATGTGGCATCACTGTAACGAACCCATATTTCCGTCTGCATGATATTTTTAAAGAAATGGAATCAATATTTTCATCAAGCATTGATTTTGGTACACTTCTTGGTTGATAGCCAAATCGCTAGGCTTGAACCAAGGACTAGAAATTCCTCTCTCCGATATGGCGATATACAGCATCACTTTCTGTTCAAACTTGGATCTTACATTTGAAGATGTCGTACAACTATTATCTGAATAATATCGATCATATCGATCGGAAAATGAAATTTTGAGAGAGGAAAGTAACTTTCATCATCCAAAATGAGACATTGTCCTGAGTAATTTCTTGGGTTTTCACGTTCGAAATTTGTTGATCGATGTATTCTGGAGCTCTTGATTTCTTTCGACAAACTATTCCTATCCTTTTAAACGTGGAATAGGGGTGCGCGCACTTGAATTTTTCAACGGCGTCCCGTTGACTTATTGAATCTTTGTTGTTGAACTGATTGTGTAGCGATCGAAATCCTTTTTCGATCATTATTTTGGCTGGTTTTTCACTACCCCTCTTCCGAACTGTTGTCAAGGATGCCAGAATACGATAAACAGTAGAAATTTGTGGATTCTCTGATTTGAAATGATCCACTGTAAACTTTTTCACACGATTTTCGTGTATTTTGTCCAATGATAATACGTAAAATTTGGCTGAAAGAATTATTATTAAACTTTATTGGTTCGTCAAATATTGTTGCAATATAATAAGATTGCAAATAATAACTGTGCTTAAAGTATGTAGGGCACAATAAAACAGAAAACATTTAAAATCATAAAGCTACAGTTGTAAGCCAAGAAGAAGAAAGTGATTTATATACACTTCGCAATACGTAAATCTTATTTCTGCTCCACATAGATAAGCCCCAATTATATCTTAAAATTATTGTCATGTTAAGAAAAAACGTGAAGACATAAATCAATTGATTATTGAATTATGATTTGGACTCCTATTCAAACCAACAATTGCTGATCGATTGAGCAGTTCAGAAGCTGGGACCAATAAAAATAAAAATATCCATTAAGGCCTCGTCTATCTATGAATAATATCAAAAACGAGATTATACTGTGTAACAAAGGTTCTATTCACCTGCCCAGTGGATCAATAATTCCAAGAAATTACTGAACATATTTTATTGTATATTTTTCCTAGAAAACATTTTTCTTTACAACTTTGTCTCAGACGTTATTTCGATCAGGAGTGCCGTTTTCACGCTACAATTTTTTGAGAAATCTCATAGACGTCATTTTGAAAATTTTACAATATCCAAAATGGCCGTGAATCATTGCCCATGATAAACAATTAAGCTCGAGAGTGTCCGATTCGTCATTTGGCGTGTAGCTGCTCTATGATGTGTCTCGATGATTTCCAGAGATAGTACAGAGGACATCAAATGTGAATCCACCAGACTTCTTGGAACATTAAAAAAATCCAGATGACTTCCAGAATAAGCTCAAAATACTCGCAGGATAAATTTAAAACTTTTTCAGGGCAAGAATGTCTGGGGTCAGCCCAAGGAGCTTCATCCATAGGACTTTATATTTTCCTCTGTTCGGAACATAAAGCCGCAACCAGTAGTTTGATCTATCACGGGATATAGTCTTTAGTTTAGTGCATGTCGTATTACCCCATCACTATTGAGAAATGATGAAGTATTCAGTTTTGATACAGTTGTCCTTCTTGCCTTCATCGCAAGGAATCGATTCTAATTGAAAGGTCCCGCTATTTATATCCTTCGAAGAGTGAGAGCATCCTCCAAAGGCGCACCTCTTTGTCAGTCTAAATTTGTGACTTCATTACAAAAAGCATGAACAACCGGTCATTGCTTGTTCAAAATTCGTAAGCTTTTAAGGCTTCCCAAATCGAGGTCCCAATCGTTGTTATGGAATAAATATTATCAAATTTATTGTTTCACCATTAAAGCATGCCTCAATGTCGTATTATTGGTCACAGAAAAAAAATACCCCAAAACAATTTGGCTTGACGCAATGTGATTGAATAACATCTTCGCGAGTTTTTATTTAACCGTAGTTTATAAAAATAAAAAAAACAAGTAGAAGGGTCTGTGCCTAGGGGCACGAACGGAAGCTTGACGTAGGACCGCTAGTGGACGGAATAAATGTGAAGAGCATTAAGTTCTTTCAATTGATCAGATCAGGCATAACATTTGATAACGGCACAAAAGCATTTGTAAACAAACATTCTAAGGCCCTTTACACACGAACTAAAGTACGTCCACGCAAACCAATACCACTTTCGGAAAGGTGATAGTTGCCCCTATGCGATGATGTTGTTGGTTTGCGTGGGCGTACTTTGGTTCGCGTGTAAAGGGCCTTAGAAGGTTTGTTTACAAATGCTTTTGTGCCGTTATCAAATGTTATGCCTGAAATATCTATTATCTCAACTCTTTCCGTTTTTGAATTGTAGGCGATCCAAATTTGTAGTAATCTTTTTCAAAAAGAAAGTTGATTACGAGAATCAATCAAAATCACTTGCACCCCTGCTTCCAAGTTTGTGTGGTTGTTGGGGGCTTGTGGTTCTGAATATGGACAAACAAGCACAGATAAATTCTATTCCAACTCTTTACTGATGTAAGCTTGATGGCCCTGAAAAGGGCCGTTTTATTGAAGAGGACATCCATGGCCACTTACGTTTGGCGTGTCACGGACCTCATTTTCCACGAACACCTACAGCACACCTCGTAGATCAGACCGGAGATACGTCAGACACTGCCACGGCGAGCCAGACGACTATCTCGAAGAATTTGCGATGACGATTGGCACCTCCTTTGCCACGACCAGCCACGACCTACTGCTGCTATTGCTAACCACGCCGTCCGAAGCGAAAATGAGCTGATACCAGACTTGACTTAAATGATCTATATTTCTTGAATTTGTGTGGTTTACATGTATAACTTATCAAGTGACACAGATGCGTCTTTTCAACTTTAGTTCCTGTGAAATTTCAATTATTATTAATTACAGTTCCTAGTCCTATCAGGCCTGTTTTAGAGAATGACCACCTTGGTGGGATTGGTTTGCTTGAAAATTTGAAAAAGAAGACTACTTATAACTACTATTTACAACTACAACTAACCTACAACTACTATATACACCTAATCTACTATATACAAATTGCTTATCAAAGCATGTTCTGATAAATTACATTTTTGTGCAAATTTAGTCTTAATTTCGTTAATTCTGGAATCTATTTTGGCAATGCCTGCCTCTTCGTATAAATTTGTTATTCTAGTGTCAAAAGGACGATCAAGTACCATCCTCAGCACTCTATTCTGAGCGACCTTGATTTTGTTCCTGTGAGTCTGTGCACATGATTCCCACACCGGAGCTGCGTAGAGGATCGCAGGTGCTATGATTTGTTTGTAGACGGCCAGTTTGTTCACCCTTGAGAGGCGGGATCTGCGGCAAATCAGCGGAAACAAACACCTAACCAAGGCAGAACACTTGACTACTGTTTTCTCTACATGCGAACGGAAGAGGAGCTTTTCATCGAACAACATCCCGAGATAGGTTACTTCGGCGGACCACTCAACCCTTGTGCCATCCATGATTACAGTACAAGATGGAGCCGGTTTCAGTTTGGGCGATTGCCGATGGAGGAACATGATCGCTTGTGTTTTGGTGGCATTGATTTTGATTTTCCACGTGGTGGCATAATCAGCAAAGGCGTTAAGGCATCATTGAAGTTTGTTCGTTATTTCGCGAGGCATCCTTCCTTTGACGGCTATTGCGGTATCATCTGCGAACAGGAAAAACACGCAACCGTCGCCGAGGGGAGGAATGTCGGAAGTGTAAATGCTGTAAAGCAAGGGGCCCAGCAGACTACCTTGCGGGACTCCTGCTGGGATCGAAAACGTGTCTGAGAGACAACCATTCAACGATACCTTAAACGACCTTTGCTGGAGGTAGTTACGGGTGATTTTAATAAGATGTAAAGGAAAGTTGAAGTTACAAAGCTTGTACACAAGTCCATCATGCCAAACATTGTCGAACGCCTTTTCAACGTCTAACAAGGCCATGGCTGTGGACTTGGATACAGCTTTGTTACTCCGGATGTTATTCATCACCCGTACTAGCTGGTGATTGGTGGAGTGCCCCTTTCTGAACCCAAACTGTTCCGGAAGGAGAATGTTATTTTCCTCGACAAACTTGAGCAAACGATTGAGAATGAGTTTCTCGAACAATTTGCTCAGCGCTGAAAGGAGGCTGATTGGTCTGTAGCTTGAAGACAATGTTGGATCCTTACCGGGTTTGCGGATCGGTATGATTTTTGCTACTTTCCAGATGCTTGGAAAGTAGTGCAGTTCCAAACATCTGTTGAAGATAGCGGTTAGAAGAGACTGCACTTTCATGCTGAGTCTCTTCAAGATCAAGTTGAATATACCGTCAAACCCGGGAGCCTTCATGTTCTTGGTGCATTTCAGCGCAGAGCAAATTTGTTGTACTGTAATCATATCCGCCGGAGGCACGACACAAGGGGAGGCATCTAGGTTTTGAACGCATTGCGCAACCTGATCATCGAGCGGACTTTGGATAGTCGAGCCAAGCAAATGCGATGAAGCGACATGCTTGCCGATCGCATTTGCTTTCTCCTGTGGGGTAATTAAAAGCCGATCGTCATCATTTTCGACTTTGAGAGGTGGAACGGGTTTGGGATGATTTTTCAGGACCTTGGCTACCTTCCAGAATGGTCTGGAGCGGTCGTCCAGATTCTGGACAACACGCCCGAAACTTTCATTTCGGAGTGAGTCCATTCTGGAAGCAATCTGCCTGTTCAGATCGGCCATTTCACGTTTTTTGCCCAGGTCTCCAGTCCTCTGAAACTGGCGTCTACGCACATTTCTCAATCGAATCAATAATTGGGTGTGGGAATCAATAGCAACAAACTTACCCCTCACAGGAACTTGTCGAACGCATGTCTCGTCAGCCTCGGATATGGCCTGTTGGAGTCCTTCCAACGCCCGGTCAATGTCATCTACGGTGTCGAGCAGTGGATTTTCATCGATATTGCTGTCCACCATTCGACCGTACTGCACCCAGTTGACATGGTGGTAGTCTTTACGCAGGCAGCCTCTAGCAGGAACCACGTTGACACCGACTTCAGTCACCACCGGTTGGTGGTCGGAGCTGAGATCGTTGTGCGCCTCCGGCTTGGATAGTCCGATGTTTGACAGGAAAAAGTCTAGCGTGGAGGGATTTCCCGCCGGAGAGATGAAAGTTGGTTCGTCCGGAAATTGCACTGTGTACAGTCCATGTTGTGCGTGGTCGAACAATAGACATCCGTTTCGGTTCCTCTGGTAGTTCCGCCAAGCTTCATGGCGGGCGTTCAGGTCGCCCCCAACGATGAATCGGGAGCTAGTACGGGTGATGGCGGTCAGGTCCTTCTTGAATTGGATTCCTAATCCGTTGCTTGCCGTACACTGGCGTGGGCAGTAAACAGCGATGAACCGGACGTTTCCAGTTGGTGATTCCACCTCCACACTAATGGCCTCGATGATAGAAGTGCGGATGTGGGGCAGAGTGCAAAACTTGATTCCCTTTCTGACGATGACCGCTACACCACCCCCCCTGGAGCTGGTGCGATCAAGCCGGATAATGTTGTGGTCAGGCAACCAGAAGCTGTCACCGAACTTTAGGTGGGTTTCGGTTAGAAGACCCACGTCGATGCTATGCTTGCGGAGGAAGTCGGCAAGCTCAATCTGTTTAGCTCTTACAGAGCAAGCGTTCCAGGTAGCGATGGTTAGCGGTTTAGACACCATATTGGATGATGAACTTACCGAGCACTTGGATCTGTTCGGGCTTATTGCGGCACTTACGTAGAGCACCGGTCATGTTGATAAAAATCTCCATCAGTTCGTCTGCTGAGAACAGATCGGGATTGTTTGTTTGAGCTGTTGGTTGCCTCCAGAATCCAGGGGGGAATGGAGAGCTTTGTCCAGCAGAAGATCCAGACGTTTCTTGAGGGGGCGTGGATCGCACCCTGGGATTCGCTTGTCCACGAAGAGGTGGAAAGTCCTCTGTCCTGAAAGCCGGGGCCTTATCCTTCCTTCGTGCTGGTTGATTGTTGGTGGACGCTTGATTTCGGATGCGCTTGAAATCCTCGCGTTTAGGGCACTGCTTGTTGGATCCTTGGTGAGCACCACCACAGTTGGCGCATTTGGACGCCACAGCTTCATCCGCAGCACATTCGGAGGTGGCATGGTCTTGAGCGCAATTTCCGCAGCGTGGCTTAATGTTGCAGTTGCGGGTACCGTGTCCGAAGTTCAGACACCGCTGGCACTGAGTCACATCGCGATGGCCGCCACGGTATGGCTCCCAGCGAACGATGATGGAATTGATGGACCGGATGGCTTTCAGTGCGTTGAGCGTCACCGTTCCCTTCTGGAAGTGTACCAGGAAAAGGCTATCCGGATACGCCTTCACATTCTCGTCTCTTCTTGTCATTCGATACACGGCACTTGGGGCCAGCTTGTACCGGTCCCTGATTTCTGATTCGATAAACTTCGGGTCGAAGTTTGGTAGGCCCCTGATGACGACCTTGAACGGCTTCTCACCGGAAATGTCGTGGGTAAAGAATTCCACCTTGGAAGTCCTCAGGTGGGCGACGACCACGTCAAACTCCGTTTTGGTACGGAGCATCACTTTAGTGCCGACTCTGCCCAACTTGTATTCGGCTTTAACACCAAGCGTCGCTAGATCCGCAATGAGCACATTAAGATGGGCATTTTTCACTACCAATGGAGGTAGCTTCACTTTTGCCGAGCTCATTTCGGCAGTATTCACGGTTTCGGCGGCGTCACCGAAATCTCCAACATCGCTGTTGTTCGTCGCAGTGACATCGGACTGGCCTCGATTCTTCTTCCTCTTCTTACTGCGTTTTTCCAACACAGCTGGCTGGATATTCCCATCCATGGGGAGAACAGCAAACCTGTTCGAGGTAGGCACACCGGAGCTTCCTTCTCCGGGGTTCTGGACCTTCGCCGGGCTTCGCGACCGATGCTTCCCCATTACGGGGCACACACACACGCACGACAAACCGCGAAAGAGAGAGCGCGAACACTATCGCAATGAACTTTTCAAACAACTCGAGAGAGCGAGCTAACACCGAACTGAACTGCTTGACGATCAAGCAGAGAATGAGCGAGCTGATACCAGACAGCAGCGCTGCTTTATATTTTTTAGGTTAAAGCAGAATGATGTGGTATAAAAGCTACAAAGACTCCTCCCATTATGAGTAGTTTGCTATCAAGTAGCGACACTGGCTATTTTCTTTTTGCGTACACGGCGAATGAGAACGACCCAAATTTGAGTTTAGTTCATTCATAATCGCCAAAAGTGTAGGAACTCAGCGATGAGTAAATTTATCTCATGATTTCGTGTGGAAAACCTAAAAAATCTGCCAGAAAATGAGGAGATTGACGAAAATTTTATTCAGTCTCGGAGTAGTGCCAATAGACTGAGTGAATCCAATCTTTACTTTTCTCAAATTCGGGAATTTTTCCCTGGAAAATCCTGGAAGAACCTGGGAAAACATGAGGCAAATTTACTCATCGCTGAGTTCCTGCACTTTATTTCTTATTTCTGAGATAACTAAACTCAAATTCGGGTCGTTCTCATTCGCCGTGATAGATATCGGCGTCTGTGGTTAGCGTGATTACCTCTCACCCCAGCAGGCCTGGGTCAAATCTCAGTCGGCACCACCGGCATGTTCTAAGGCATAACATCTCTGGGAGCTGCCTCCCTGGCGTCGGTAGCATTGGAGCTCAGTACGGAAAACAAATCTCGCGTCACTTTTCAATAGGTCTTATCTACATTGATCGATTCTCTTCATCGACACTCTCTTTCGTAAATAACTCGGCTTCACAAATCTGGATCAACAATAGAAAAGACCCCATCAGCATTTGTAAACAAACCGTTTACTCACAAAGCGAAGGCCACCCACACAAACCAACACCATCATCGGATAGGGGAAACTTCTACCTACAAGATGTTGGTGTTGGTTTTTGTGAGCGGCCTTCGATTTGTGAGGCTTTGGAACGGTTTATTTACAAATGCTGATGGGCCCTATTCTATTGTTGATCCAGAAATGTTTCCTGACGTCTTCGTCGAATTAGATGCTAGATTGCTTCTTCCATCGAAAATAAGGTTGATCAAAATAATTTGTATCCCTGCTTCCAGTTTGATTACATGAGCATTTTGTGTGGTCGGTGGTTCTGAATATGGACAAACAGGCAGATGAATTCTATTCCTACTCTTTTCTGTAATAAGCTTGGTGGCCCTGAAAAGAGCCGTTTTGTTTCCAATGTTGGTGATGATTTAACCTCCGAAACCAAACAGAGTGCGTCTCTGTCACTTCAAAAACGTAGATGACATCCATGGCCGCTTACGCTTGGCGTGTTTAGTGTAGGTGACAGCATCACGGATCTCATTTTTCAGGACCACCTTCAGCACACCTCGTAAATCAAACCGGAGATACGTCAGACACCGCCACGGCGAGCCAGACGACGGATGGTGGTTATCTCGAAGAATTTGCGTTTGGTTCTGAACATGGCGATGAGTGTGTAAAGTATTACGCAATTCCATCCTCCTTATTCGCACGCGCCCGAGGATCGGAGGCGAATGCCACTTCGACTTGTTTCGTCTACTTACTACTCTCTGACGACTGTGCTGGGGAAGCAGCTTATGCATGTAGGTAATTGGTGGATTTGTTAGTTAATTCGACGCTTTTGGACAATGCTGAACATTTACCAGTTTTTCAATAGTTTCTTGTTGAAAATCAACATTTGAAAGCATTTTTATCAATGCGTAGCCATATTTCTGATCGATTGGTGATAAAATTATTGAAATTGGACCAGGGGCAGCTGAGTTATTAACGTTCAAAATCTTTCTTAATATGTTACATGTTCCATTTTCGGTTTTCACAAAGTGTACCCCCATATAGAAATCAAAGACGTAGTCCTACTTCAAAAAAATGCAGTAGGTCCCCTAGGCCCCGTCAGATAAATTTTCTAGCTACGCCAATGTTTAGTTTACACCAAATTGATTAGAACGAAAAACCACATTGGCATATGATAGTTATTTAATATTCATTTTGCTCAAATGTTGTTCTACCGTTTGTGTTGTGTGAGAAAGAAGACGGTAGAGCATGAATGTACGAATGCAAACAGACTGTCGCGCACGACAACGAAGCGAGTGTAGTAAAAAAACGTCAACTTTTTCAACTCCTAGTTATCATGTTGAGCGTCCAGGACGAAATTGACCATTAAAAACCAAGTACAACGGTGGTTATATCAAGTGCCCCGGACCACATTGGACACTTCCGGATGATCTGGGTGAGCCTTTGGTAGTTTACAGTTCCTTTCAAGGGTCAGAACCCACACACTACGAACATGTCATGTAAATTTAGGTTCCCTGAGACCGACACATGTAAGCGGCCCTTTTGACATAAGAATCAGTTGAAAGAAACAAGAAAATCAATACAATGAAACGTTCTCTTCGTCGATTTGCTTATGTTTCGGTTTGAGAACACTTAATTTTACATGAAATATTTGTTTACGTTCCACGATTTACGTCCAATATGGATTACGTTTCGTGTAAATTAGTTATTTCTAAGTGTGCATAATATACGACATATTAAATCAATACGTAAGAAGGGTCAGATCTCACCATAGGTGGATAAGCTTAGTTTTTTTTTCTATCCGTTACTTCCACCATTGCTCAAGTGCAGCGCTACTGTGTATTCTAGAAAAGTAAGGGCAGAAAAGCATCATGCAAGATGTAAGCAATCGCGTACTTTGGTACTTCCATCTTGGTCTGTATATAAACGATATCTTCATATCATTGTCGAACGACATCACGTCGCGACACTTGGACGACTTGGCTATTCATTATTGCCCAGTTTGCCTAACAGATACCATAGATAAACACACATTTTTCTACGAACATATTCAATCGTAGCCATGATGGGAAGGTGTGTGGAATCCAGAAAGTTTTACTGCCCTCCACTCATAAAATTCAATCCACGGACACTAACCAACTGACCGACCGGATATTGAGTGCAACATTAGCCATGACAGCTTTTGTTGACGTGACAAGCTATTTGGATGAATGAGATACTTTCCCAGCGAAGATTGATGTATTTTGTACAATTTTGTGCATTTGAATCACGACAGAGAAATCGAGGTATCGTTTGTCTACTGCGGTGACGTTTGAATTTCAATATGCATGTGACTCAAATGGGATTGAACTGACAGTGAACCCTCCCTGAGTCGATATCGAAGGGACTTTCGACACATGTAAATTGAAATGGGTAATAGCTCATCTATTGAAAATCAATAGATGAATACCTACCGCCATTGAACGCACCATCGTAATGGCCAATTTATAATCATTTTTTTTTAGTATTGCTCCATTAGTCGATATGAACGACTTACTGTATTTGTCGAGCACAAAAAAAAGTGAAAAATGCAAGTACTTAGCATTAATAAATAAACTATATAAAATGAACGATTTCAATGAAAATTATTCCTCCACAACCCACAGCATCTTTTGCGATGAAAACGACATCAATAATTGAAAGTGCCATAAATTCACGAAGCCTTTCAGCTTTCAAACAATTTTGGCTTATCAAATTCAATTATTTTTAATAAACCGATAATGAATCAAACAAACAATCACTTTTCAATCATTTCGGTTGCATCACAACCACCGGCCAACCGCCGCGGAATAAGAAAGCAAGAGAGACAAAAATGCATTCTCATCAATCGCCCCATGATTGCAAAGCCCGAGTCCGACTCTCGAGGCCGTGATATCCTCTAGTCCTCTGGCACATTATTTTGAATCGTCTGCAAAATTGGACTCCCTGCCTGGTGTGGATGAACCTGTCTCGGGAAACAAGAAGCAAAAAACAGCACTGTGCTGCTACTGTAAGCTATATGTGCACATTCCACCGTCGTCAATTCGGAATTAACGTTTTAATGTGCTTTTCTGCTCCACACACACACACACACTGCCTGTCCGCTCATATATTTTTAGCGGTGCATCTGATTGAAGTTACCTACTCGAACACAAAACGTTCGCTCGGCCTTCGACTCGAGATTGTTGGCTAAAAGACGCAAATATGGCGAATAAACTGAAAGAGAAATGTCCATTTGTCTAACTCTCCAAAACTGCAAGGTGTGCGATGTGTGGTCCACGGACAAGATCATATGGAACTGCCACCGACAAGTGGTACTCATTGAATGCGAGCGCACGCGAGATAATTAAAAGTGGCCGCGATCTGCCATCCTCTCATTTACCGAGCGGCATTTTCCGAATTTGATTACATAAATTTATTACTTCTTTTTCTAATTCAGTGAAATTGGAAAACCAAAAAAAGTAAAAGTGGTTCAAATTTGCAAATTTCAATCACTTAACTAGGTATATCAATATCAAACCTCGTATTGCAGGTTTAGATCGCAATTTTCCTACTAAATATATCCAAAATAAAACTGATTGCAATCAAGAGGATTCAATATCCAAGCGTTTCGAGGCGAAGCCGAAATCCAAAAACCCATTCGACGGGGGAAAGAATCGCCGAGAGCTTACACTCAATTCTGTTTTTACGCGGTTTTTTTCGCCTCGCTTTTTGATCATGTGATCTAAAATTCCAACCAAATTTAATGCAACTTGTTTAGCAAAAAAATCATAGAAAAATATGGTGGCATTAAACATGCTGTTACCTATCCTGCATGAAGGCAAAATCGAAAAAAATGGAAATCGCGTAAAAACCGAATTGAGTGTATACGTATTATAAAGTGATTTAGATCTTTGATTGCACTGTAATTGATTTCGGTTCCCCTCTACTTTACACGCTCTCCACGGTGCGATGAGTGCGAAGCCGTGTTCATCTTCCAGGAAAAATGGTCTTTAGTTCCAAACTCAACCGCACGAGAGTTGCTCAGTAGGTAGGTATGTGAACATGTGTGTGTGTGTGTGTGTGTGTTGGTTGAAGAAGCGATTCGGTTGGAAGAAATCGCATAACCCAAATTAGAAATTAGGCTACTTATCAATTCGATATTGCTGCTTAATTTTTCACACATTCGAATTTTGCTTTGCTTCGTGTTTGGATCTTTTTTTTGCATGGATATGTTCTCACTCTCGATTAACCTACAAATTGCAGCGTTATACCGATAATGATTGGTGTTGTTTTTTGCAAGATTGTTTTTTTTTCTTTAGAAATTTTTATTTGACATATGGAAGAACAAAGGATCTAGCTTATGCCAAATGACGAATCGATCAGACTCGACCTTCTCCGATTCGCATAATTGTTTCTTGTGGGCAATCATTCACATTTGATGAAATTCATCCATTTTGAGTCTTACAAAATGTATAAAAATGGTGAATTCGAAATAAATCATAGTATACGTTAAAAGCAACTAATAAAAAGATAAATTACGATTGTGATTAGTTCACCACTCATATGCTTGAAAACGTAGTTGACTCATAGACTGACTAAAACTTTCCGAGGAGCTTCTACAGGAATTTGAATTTGGGAACGCACATAACATTTTTTCATTAACAAAACCAATGATATCAATCTGAATTTCACATAACATTCATGTGATCACATAAATTCTATATGATAAATCACTTAAATATACTTTGACACATAAGGTTCATGTTGATTTTGTGGTGCAATTCCCTATTATGATATCACATGAAAGTTATGTGAAATTCTAATGAATATTTTCCATTGGATATGTGATTTATTCTTTGAGTGTATACTTCTAGAATAAGTAAATTTTTCGCCGATTTTTCTCATAATCGAAACGATTTAGGTGCTCGGAAAATTTTACTCTATCTGCAAGTAAACTACGTTTTCTAGAGTTTGAGCAATTTATACTTAAATTTGAGTCGATCTTATATGCCATGTAGTGTGGAAATCCGTTAGTTAGCGGGGGAACGAGCACATCTTAGTGAGAGATTCAAATTTTCACCATCTAAATATGGAGAAAACGACAATCAAAAGAGCAATGTATTAGCTTATCAATACGATTACAAGGTTGCAAATGCTCATTTCAGCTAAAACAATGTTTTTCTAAATTATGAAATAATTAGATGCCATGATCATATTTCGAATTGGTAGGATACAAGAAGAGGTTGCAAAGAATGTGTTTGACATATTAAACCTGTTTATTTCACTTCATGAGAGTCACAATCAGCGATTTTTCACAAACTTACTCACTCACTCACTCACTCACTCACTCAGCGATCAGAAAATCGCTGATTGTGACTCATAGAAAGCCAAATTTACAGGTTTTATGTTACAAACGCATACTTTGTAACCTCTTCTTGTAAGATACAAGTAAAACATGCCATCATACCATCTTTTGGTTTTATTATTCCGAAAAACATTATTTTAGCTGAAATGAGTATTTGCAACCTTGTTCTAAACACTTCGTCCGCAAAAATTGTTGATGAATCAGGATCAGGGTTGCTGAAACGATTCAGATAGGAAGGAATATCAAAATAAAGATCATCGATAAATGGAGAGTACTGTACAACGAATTGGCGCTAACACTGTTGAAACGATTTTACAAATACAGTTTTGAAATAAGGTATATTAAGCAACATATTCAATACATTTTGCAAAATAATTACACACCTGGGGAGAAACACTTGGCTAAATATAACACAATTTGCTAATACCAACCTTGTACCGAAAGGCTATAGTCATATATGATATCACTTGAAAACACAATTTCGTTCCAAGACCCGGAGAGACGAATGGCATATACCAATAGACTCATCTCAACGAGATCGGAAAATGTTTCTGTATATATGTATGCCACCGCTTGACGACCGGGCGCACGGTCGCGGTGACACGGTGTGTGGGATTCTTACCGCTCTAAAACCTCCTTGGACGCCTTGCCCTTTTCCCCCGGAACCACTTGTCGTATTACTTCGGAGGGGGCTGTGCATTACGCACCTCACTTTACCTCAGCTAACTGGCGCTGATCGTCTCTCCAATTTGTGAGCCATTTAGCTCCCAGCGTAGTCGCGTTCTACTCGGCTAACCCCGGGCAGTGGATTCAGCCTACTCCGACGGAGAGTTCTCCCGGCTTCGGATTTCACTTCGCACTTGTGTGAGCACATTACTACTTTCTAGCTGGTCTTCTCGCCATTTTCGCTGCAGCGCTGACAAGATCTGCGTTACTGCTCTGCTGACGGCGACACATTTCTTCGACGACATTCTCCGCGCTAAGGGTGAGCATCTCCTCTCGCACAGCAATAAATCTAGGATATTCGAAGACCACGTGCTCTGGTAAGTCTTCCACATTACAACACTCCCCGCGAAGTAGGGTGACGATGTGTGTCCGAACCGATGCAGGTACTTCCTGAAGCAGCCATGACCAGACAGGAACGGCATCAAGTGAAAGTTGACTTCTCCATGCTTCCTGTTCACCCAGGTCGAAAGAATCGGTATTAGCCGCTGTGTCCATCTACCGTTCACTGCTGCATCCCACTCCTGCTGCCACTTAGCCATCGACACCGTTCTCACAATTTTTCGTACTCCTCTGGTTTCTCTCGTCATATAGCACTCGTAGTCCTCCGCCAAGGTGATGCCGATTGGGATCATACCGGCGATAACGCATACTGCCTCCATCGAAATGGTTCTGTACGCACTCACGACTCGCATGGCCATGAGCCGGAACGTACTGCTCAATTTCCTTTGGTTCTGCTACGTTTTCAGCGCTTCAATCCAGGCTGGACCTCCGTACCTTAGTATCGATGAGGACACACTAGCCAGAAGACGCCTCTTGCTGCTGAATTGTTCAGCATGATTCTGGCTATTGCGTTGATGGCCTTCGCCACCTTTTCGCACGCATATTCGATGTGGCTGTTAAAGTTTAGCCGGTCGTCGATCATCACTCCCAGATACTTCAGCACGCGTTTCGAAACAATGGTGTGCTCTCCAATGGTGATTTCTGCCCGCTGCACTGCTTTACAGTTACTGACCAACATCTCTTCTGTTTTGTGGTGGGTTATCTGCAGTTTCGCTCCTTGCATCCAGTTACCAATCGTATCTATCGCCTCGGCCACCAGCATTTCCACTTCTTCCAGGGTCTCACCTGTTACCGTCAAGCCAACATAGTCCGCAAAGCCAACGATCTCAACTCTTTTGGGCAGCTTGAGCGTCAGCACGCCATTGTACATTCCGTTCCACAGCGTGGGACCTAAAATGGAGCCTTGTGGAACTCCCGTCGTGATCCTAATCGATTTCTGTCCCGTGTCTTTCTCGTTTTTTTTTTCCTCTGTTCGGGACCTAACACTACTGCGACCAGTAAATTGATCTATTGTAGTATATCCCGTGTCCTTAGTTTAGTGCATGTCGTATTACTCCATCACTATTGAGAAATGATGAAGTATTCGATTTTTTTACAGTTGCCACTCTTGCATTTATCGCAAGGATCCGACTCTAATTGAAAGGTTCCGCTATTTATACCCTTCGGAGTGTTGAAACACCCTCCAAAGGCGCGCCCCTTTGTCAGTCAAAATTGGATTCCTTAGCAACAAAATTAAGGTATGACACCGATAATGACCATGCATCAGAACCCTAGTCTTAACCACTTCACACTAGGGAACAACAAAGAGAAGATTAGGAATCACATAGATGAAGACAACTAACTCATTTTTTGCCTTGTTTCAAGATCATCCTCGGTAGACAAAGCCGAGTCTTGTCACTATCAACAAGGCATAAAAAGTAACAAGGACTAAGATGTGTTCCTTGGATTACTGAAAAATTCTGTTCCTCTAGTTTGAAGTAGTCAGGACTAGGAATCGGTGGTAGATCTTACATCCCGTAACGTACCACGAAAAGGTGATCTACCCACGTTACGGGGAGTGTCTTTCTCGTAGACCAGGACCCGGTTCTGTAAGTAACTACTTAGAATCCTGCAGAGGCAGTCTGAAACCCTCATTCTATGGCGCTATTGATTGCATTCTTCGCTTTCTCGGCTTTGTCAATCACTGTCCGAATTGCATCCACCGTCGATCTCACTTTCCGGAATCCGAACTGCCTCTCCGACAATCCGTATTCACCCGCGGTGCATTTCGTCAATCTGTTCAGGACGATCATCTCCAAGAGCTTTCTGACAGTATCCAGCAAGCATATTGGCCTATACGATGCAGGATCCCCCGGCGGTTTTCCGGGCTTCGGCAACAGCACAAGCTTTTGTACCTTCCACCTATCAGGGAACTGACCCTCGTCCAGACATTTCTGCAGCACCATTTCAGAAATTTGGATTTTGCATATTTTTGCTCAAGTATCCAGTTTGCTATCCCTTCTTGCTATGACCGATTTTCGGTTGAATATTATGTTTATAAATATAAATGCATGTGTTACACACTATTACGCTTTCATTTCACCTAAAACATATGCATTAAAACATCGCCTTTCAATTGCTGCAAGAAGAGTATCTCCGTTCTTCCTCCAACTGACGATGTCAACAATTAAAAATTATTTTACTTTTAAAGAAAGCTGCTCCTTATTTTTTTTAAATTTATTCAGAAAAAAATTAATGAGTAGAAAAAAGTTGTAGAAGGCAACTTTTACGTACAAATTTAAATAAAAAGTTATCCATGTTCTTGAAGTCAAATGGTTGACGACCGGTTGATCGCCATCCATTGACGATGGTTTCTTTTTGAATGGCAGCATCATTTGTCTGTTTAGGCTCTGAACCATTTGGTGGATTTTTTTTAACTTTTGGTTAAAATTTGACAGATGGAAAGTTATCGATTAACCCTGCTATCCAAGCGTAGTTATTTCTGACAGACAAGAAGTTAAATTTTGACAACCGTGGCTGAGTTCTTCTCGAAAACCGGTCGATCGACAACACAGGGATTTTCGAACATATAGAATAACTTTCGAAATGTCACTTTTAACCCCGAGTTAAATTTAACTCGGCAAATGGTTCACAGCCTTTAGGGGGAAATACAAGTAACACGTCAAGCAAATGAAACAACGCAAACGTTTGGGTTTTTTTTTGCATTAAATTGCTTAAATCGACCTACCTAGCTCCGGTCCTCACAAGTTCCTACCTCACGCCTCCACGAGTCATATGATCACAAAAGACTGCCAGCTGAAACATGGACAATTGGACACAGCTGGTTGGCGTAGCCTGGGCAATGTTGTCAATCCGACAATAGCAGAGTGAGGAGGTGCGACGCGAACACTGGCGCGGTAACCATAGCACGGTGATAGAGGAAATGCTTCGCCAACGCGAGCGTCTGTTCACCATGGAGGTGCGGCTCAAACAGCGTCTGATTGGCTTCCAGCGGCTGAATAAGAAATGCTCTTCCCCGGAAGCTACACCTAAGATGGCAGCCCCATCACGGCGGATAGGAGACCTTAGGCGAACCACCTACTGTCTCTGAAACCTTTACAATTGTTACAGAAACCAACAGAGAAAGACATCGAACTGATTTAACGGCAACGACTTTTAGCGCAAAACAACGGACACGAATTGGATCATGGAATGTATTGACGTTAGCCCAGCAGGGTAAACTAGCACAACTCGTCAACGAGGCGCGATGCATGAAGCTAGAAATCCTGGGACTGAGTGAAGTTCGTTGGCCAAACTTTGGAGTTGGTCTCCTACTTAGCGTCCAGGCAAGTGTTGCGCTCATCAAGTGGGAGCCTGTTAATGAGAGGACAATCGTTGCCAGATTTAGAACACGGGTTCGTAACCTTACCATAATCCAATGTTATGCGCCAACCGATGCTGCCGAGCTACAGGACAAGGAGAATTTTTACAGTCAACTGAATGCCGTCGTGGATAAGGTTCCAAAGGGTGACATCAAGATCTACACTGGCGACTTCAATGCGAAGATCGGCTCCGACAACACGGACTATGAGCGGGTCATGAGACGCCATGGGGTCTCGGCGAAATGAGCGAGAACGGTGAGCTGTGTGCAGAATTTTATGGCAATAATGACATGGTGATCGGGGGCTCGCTCTTCCCCCATCGGCCAGTGCACAAAGTCACGTGGGTTTCCCGTGATGGACATACCGAAAATCAGATCGTCCACATCTGCATCAGCCGAAAATGGAGACGGAGCCTTCTTGATGTCCGGAATAAACGCGACGGGAGGAGAGACTCGGGCGGCGGTTCAACACACGTCGACTTGAAGATCCAGCGGTAAAAATGACTTTTGTTGAAGAACTTGAGACTCGAGCTGCGGACGTTCCAGAAGGTGGCAGCGTAGAAGAACAATGGACGGCCATCAAGAATGCCTTTATAGAAACAAGCGAGAACAACTTGGGTGAGCTGCGCACCCAGAGGAAAGAGTGGATCACAGATGAAACCTGGCGGAAGATTGAGCAGCGTAGAGAAGCAAAAGCCGCGATAGAGCGGACGAGAACCAGAGGAGCCAAGAACGAAGCCCGTCAACGGTGCTCGGCTCTAGAGAAGGAAGTCAAGCGCTCTTGCAGACGGGAAAAGCGAGCGTGGGTGAACTCCCTGGCCGACGAAGGGGAGAAAGCCGCAAACACTGGCGATATACGCCTCCTCTACGATATCTCACGACGCTTGAGTGGAGCAAGGATGAACCCGAGGATGCCAGTGAAGGACACGACTAGACAATTGCTTACCGACCCCACTGACCAGCTGAAACGCTGGTTTGAGCACTTGGAGCAACTTCTTCAAGTTTCGACGGCCAACCAGTCATCAACATCTCGGCATAATCCGCCTAGGGTGCGGCGCATCACTCGCGTCAATTCCGAGGCCCCACCACTGGAGGAGATTGAAGCAGCTATCCGATCGCATATCAGCAGAGATGCTCAAAACTGACCCCATGCTATCCGCACAACTGTTGCATCAACTATTCTGTAATATCTGGAACACCGCGACTTTTGCGGCGGACAGGATGCAGGGCATCTTAGTGAAGGTCCCAAAGAAGGGGGATCTGACTGTGTGCGACAATTGGCGAGGCATCATGTTACTGTGTATTGTTCTCAAAGTTCTGTGCAAAGTTATCCTGCATCGGATACAGGAGAAGATCAACGCGACTCTCCGACGACAGCAGGCAGGATTCCGTGCCGGAAGATCTTATGTGGACCATATTGTCACGCTCCGCATCATCCTGGAGCAGGTCAATGAATTCCAAGAGTCCCTTTATTTGGTATTCATTGACTACGAAAAAACTTTCGACCGTCTCAATCACGAGAATCTGTGGGGTGCCCTGAGACGCAAGGGAGTCCCGGATAAAATCGTCAACCTCATCGAAGCGCAGTATGAGGCTTACACGTGCAGAGTTCTGCATAACGGAGCCTTGTCCGACCCTATCCGGGTAGTCACTGGTGTGAGACAAGGATGTATACTATCACCGCTACTGTTTCTCATCGTAATCGACGAGATCATGGTAGGTGCAATTGACCGTGTACCGAACCGTGGGTTGCTTTGGCAGCCTATCACCATGGAGCATCTCAACGACTTCGATTTGGCTGATGATGTTGCTCTACTAGCACAACGGCGCTCTGATATGCAGAGTAAGCTCAATGACCTAGCCGAACGCTCCTCTGCGGCGGGTCTCACCATCAACGTCAACAAGACTAAATCGTTGGATATCAACACGGGCAACCCTTAGAACTATACGGTTGCGGGGCAAGCAGTGGAGAAGGTCGAAAGTTTCCAATATCTTGGCAGCCAAATAGCGTTGGACGGTGGGGCCAAGAGCGACATAGGTGCACGAATCAAGAAGGCTAGGGCTGCCTTTGCGAGCTTACGAAACGTATGGAGATCCAACCAGATAAGTCAACGCACCAAAATCCGAATTTTCAACTCGAACGTGAAATCTGTGTTGTTATACGCCAGCGAGACGTGGTGTGTATCAACGGCGAATACTCAAAAGCTGCAGGTCTTCATCAACCGATGCCTGCGGTATATAATTCGTGCCTGGTGGCCTCACAACTGGATCTCGAATGCCGAACTCCATCGTCGATGTCATCAAAAGCCGAAGAAATTCGAAAATCTGCAAGCAAGCGCTGGATTGGAATCCGGCAGGATATCGCAGCAGAGGCAGACCCAGGGGCTGATGGTGGCGGAGCCTCAATAAGGAAATTAAGCAAGTCGATAGGAATCTGACCTGGGCCCAGGTCAAGGCAAAATCGAGCTGCCGCCCAGGATGGAAGTCTTTCACGTTGGCCCTTTGCACCGCTGGTGGTGCACAGGACCCTTAAGTAAGTAAGTAAGTCATATTAAACGCTAAGTATCTCAAAAACTAAGGAATATAAAGGATTCGAGTGTTCAGCAAAGATTATTGTAGTAAAATTATCTACAACTTTGCGCAAGATACCACATACCTATGTTGTAAATGTAAAAAGTTAGATTTTGCAGCGCTGCCTGTGGTGGGGTTCCGAAGTAAAACCTATCACTAGTCTTTGCGCCTTATTTTATACAAAAACTCTTTTAAAGACATCATAGTGAAAAAACCGACATTGAAGGGGCAAATAAAAAAGTTCGTGATATTGAGCATTCAAACCACTGTGCAGCGTAGTCGCGTTCTACTCGGCTAATCCCGGGCAGTGGATTCAGCCTACTCCGACGGAGAGTTCTCCCGGCTTCGGTACATGTCACCGAACGTCTGGATCGCCGTGGAAGCTTTCTTCGCCTTCAACCATTTCACTGCTCCTAGGAGTTCCTCGTTGGAGACTTGTTCAACGTTGTTTTCATCTTCCTCGCCATTTGGTGTAGGTGACCAGGTCGTTGGGTCATACTGTGGGAAAAGCCCCTCCACGATAACTTTCAGCTTGTTGGGGCACATTTCAAACGGCATCGTTGGACCTCTGATCTTTGCCATCGTGACTCGGTATGCGTTGCCCCAGGGGTTGGCATCGGCATCGCGGCACAGCTCCTTAAAACTGTTTGACTTGCTTAGCTTTATCTTTCGTTTTAGTGCAGCCCTGGCCGCTTGGAACACCACCCTGCGCTCCTCTCTGTCTGCTTCCGTTCTTGCTCTCTGATCGCGCCTTCTAACTAGCTAGAAGACAACTAGCACGGAGGGTGCTTATTTCCTCGTTCCACCAGTAAGCTCGGCATAGTTGTGTCACATGCCTTTGCTAATGATTCGGTCAACTCGTTCGTGCTTAGGCCCGGGACGCTACTGTCTACCCTTAGAGCTTCGATGAAGAGATCCTTATTGAAATATTCGTCTTCCACTTCCGCTCGCTTACTTTCGTCATCCGAATTTCCACCGGTGTCCGTTCGCCGATACTGTACCGGATCGCCTGATGGTCACTATGGGTGTACTCTTCGCACATCGTCATACTTGCCACTAGCGACGTACTGCAGAAAGTGACATCGATAATGGATTCCCTACCATCTTTGCGGAAGGTGCTGATGGTTCCTAAGTTGGCCAGACTGACGTTCAACTTTGCCAGAGCTTCCAGCAGGCTATACCCTCTTGCGTTTGTACATCTGCTCCCCCAATCCACTGCCCAAGCATTGAAATCGTCTGCGATGACGACTGGTCTCCGTCCAATGAGCTCGGTGAGCCCATCTAGCATCTGGTGAAACTGCTCAATTGTCCATCTCGGGGGTGCGTAGCAACTACATACAAAGATTGCATTGATTTTTGCGATCACGAAACCTTCGTATGAGACCCCCCCCCCCCCCACCACTTGTTGAATGGGATACTTGCCCATGACTTGTATGGCCACCATTCCTGCTCTATCCGCCACCCAGTTACCATTATCGAGAGGGACTCGATATGGCTCTGCATTGATTGCAACGTCGCCCTTTGTTTCCGTTGTCGACTGCCACAACAGTTGCTGTGCTGTGTTGCAATGATTGAGATTTATTTGGGTTACCTCCATTATTGCTGGCCCATCATCGCCTTCTTGAACTCTGGGCACCTGAAACTTCCCGTCACATGGCCGTTTCCGTCCTCCTTTTTGCGGAGCATGCACCTCGGCTTTGTACAGTCTTTTGCAACGTGCCCCTTCTCTCCGCATTTCTTGCACAGATCAGATCTATCAAGGCCTTTGCAGTTTTTTGCCTGGTGACCGAAGCCCATGCACTTGTTACATCTCTCCATTTTCTTAGACACCCGAGGAATAGCTTTCAACGGTCACACTGACCACCGAACCTTGATTCGGCCTGTCTTCAGCAGCTCGTTAGATGCGTCCGAAGAAAGTCGTATCGACGCCGTCTGCGTGCCACCATACGCCATGTATGTATGTTCGTATCAGTGTAACTCACTCACTTTTCGCAGAGATGGCTAAACCAATTTGAGTGGAACAAGTTCCAGAATATGTATTTCAGATCCCCTTAGATCACTATTGATTTTTTTCCCAATCAGAATTATGGTTCCGAAGATATGAACAAAAATGTGAATTCCAGATTCCACTGGGGAATTCCCAAAAGATTGATGTATCAAAACTCATCATGCGACATCTCAAATCACATTAGAATTTTCCTGTATAGGACCAACGGCTTTACTTCCCTTCCGAAGGAAGACGTGACCAGATATTTTTATGCCTCAGAAAAATCCCACCGACCTCGGCTGGGATTGAACCCCAACCCATTGGGGTGAGAAAGCAGCCACGGCGTCGCTAAGATTTCTGCCTAAAAAATAGATTTTACTCCCATTTCATCAGTTCTTTACCGAGTCAAGTCAAGTTCAAGTTTTTAATTTTGTAATGGTTAAGCACAGTTCGTGATGAGTATTAAACAAATTTTAGAAATACGTGGGGTTAAAACTATTGTTCAGAAATACAAAAATTTTGGTAATATTTTTTCAATACAAAAGGTCTCATTACTTAAAAATAAATAAAATTAGAATCAAACTTTGGATTGCGATCCAAATCGGTTCAGAAATGATTAAATGGGAGCAACGGAAAACAGCATCCACCTAAACAGTCGGATAATTTTAAAGTTCTTCATTGCAAGTACAGCAGAGTAAAACAAGATTGAGCCATAATCAGTTCCAACTGGGCAAAAGTACTGATTTCGAGACTAGAGAGAGGTGATTCCAAGAGAGCGAAAGTTGCAATTGTACTAGATATAGTTTAACAGAAAAAACAAGACCCTGCATTGTTGAACAGAAAAAAAATGTTCGCAAAACCAGTCCAGCAGCAACTATCTATTTAAATTTCGCAAATCGGCACCAATTGGCGAAAACTGATTTTAATTTGATTGATGCTTGCATTATCGCTACGGCCAGCCACAAGCCAAAGACCACCTCCAGGCCACGCCGCCATAAGACGAGCCTTGACGACGGAGAAAATTGCCGATCGCTAGCCCTACCTTGTTTCGTATAACTTATGCTGAGGAGGGAGGCTATTGTGGCAGCAATCAGGCACCACGGCGTCGCACTCACACTCACACACCACGATGGAACAGCCATTTGGCAGATGAATTGCTCGCCCCGATCCAGAAGAGGGAAACCAGTTTTTCAACCTCACTGACTGCTGCTCTACACGCCAAGGGCGGCTGGCATTTTGGCAGCGCCGCACCGCAAAGATGCACATTGGGTCTTACTGCTGCTACAAACCAGCCTATTTAGTTTCTGGACCAGAAGTCGAAGGTGCTCTCTTTGTACCCTTTCTACCTCCTCTAAGCATAAGGCGACTAGCAGCGTTGCGTTGTAACATCAGTTGAACTCTCCTCTGTCTAGGCTCTGTGTTTTTATTCCATAAAAAAAGCATGCGTTCGTATGACGACGACGGTCAGCAATGGAACCAGATCTCCAGTTCAAAGAAGTTGTTTTTGCTTTCCTCTGACATGGAACCCAGCAGCCACTACTGTGCCACGGGAACGACGACAAAGACGATGGACATGGTTTCGTTTCAACAGTTCAGGCAGGGCACAACAAGGGAGTCCAGTTTTCACCATCATCTGTGTCTATGCGTTTCATTATGTCACACTACTGATTCACTGAAGAAAGGTACAGTTATTATAATGCCGTCCAAGACCAGTTTTGTGCGTTGAAACTAGTTGCATTTGAGATGCATCTAATTGATGCGCAATCCATGCGACGTGAATACTCGACTTGATCAACTAGGACGGTGGTGATCTTTGTAGGTCATCCGAGTGCGCAGTCCAAGAGAAGAAGCCAGTTACCCACGTCAATCGATCGATCGTAAGGTCAAACCATCAAGCAATTATGAATTACACCTCGCCTCGCAAAGATAGGTACTTCTGCCCCGACACTCAGCGGGACTTCGAATCGGTCAATTCAGCCAATCAAAGGCTCTTCACACTTCAAACAAAACATGGCCCGCTAATGGGCCACTTTCCGAGCGGAACCTAAAAATTAGTGTTGATAATTCGCACAAATTTCGCGTGAGTAAGTGTTGCTGCTGAGATCCACTAAAAGCATCCACAGCGGCAGAAAGATGATTGTTTACTTCCAATAAACCACCGATCCATCGAGCAAAGTCTCAGCGCAAGGTCGCCCCCTTGCTCGTGAGTCAGGCTCTCTAAAATAACCACTGCTGGTCCGGAAAAAAAGGTTTTACGTCAAACGGCAAATCGTGTACCCTTGAGAGCCAAATTGCAGCAGCATAAAAAGCGATGGCGCAGAGTCGGAACATCGAACAAGAAGACCAACGCAGACACAAAAGAGGTCAGTTTTTGATGAGCATAGGAAATCAACACGAGAGGCAAGCTATCATTTCAAGTCCCCAGGTGCAATGATCGAGGTACCACCCGTCTTTCCTCTCGGCGATGAATCGGTAGTGTGTTGTCTTTTTTTTCTGTATTCAAGGTGGTTTAGTTGCACCGTCTCTAGGATGCTGGACGGTACTTCCGAGAAGTATGGATGCCTGTTCAAATTAATGTCTGTGAAGCATTGCCTTGAAATCGTTGCCAAATCAAAATGTATGGGACGTAATTTGGAATTAGAGCACCGGGAACTTTGAGGGCAAGTCTAAGAAGTATTGCGGCCGATCTAACGGAAATCATGAGCGCTTTGATTTCCCAAAAGACTTTTGGAGGAAAGTCTAAACTAATTCAGGAATAAGTACTGGGAACCTTACGAGCAGATTCAAAAGAGGAAACGGGTGAACATGAGTTTGAAGGCGAGTTTAGGGCACTAGAAAGGAAGGAATAGATATGAAATCATCAAACATGGCGTAGCCAGGTAAGGGGCAGGGGAGAGTAAATTTCCCCACCCATGATTTATTTTGCGGAGCTGTAGTTCAATGTGCGAGGGGGTATCACTTCTAAATTCCAATCAGAAGATCCTCAAATGGTGAATAAATCTACGAAAAATCTTCATTAATTTTTCGTATCTAGATACTACAAAGTTCGTACTCCATCTTTTTGCAGGATACCTTCAATTTCCTTCATCAAGTTCCATTGTATCTACAGTCAGGAATCTTTATTGCTGGGATATCCGCGAATAAGAATACCCACATCTTATGAGATTTCCACTAATAGGGGCTGTGATTGATTATCTAATTTGTTTCAATATAAAGGGTGTCCCACATCGAATTACATAACCGAAAAAAACGCTGTAGAAAATTACCTAGTTGATCGATCCTTTTCAAACTTTCAGACAATAAAATATAACCCAATAGTAAGCTTTTGGCATATTTATTTCATTCAACTTCAATACCATAACCGTGCGCTCGCACCTTACGCTTAACTCCACTCATTAGGTTCTGTACAACATCTTCGTACCACTCCAGGACAACATTTGAATAGTGGCACGAAACTAAATCCGGCCAGAAGATCGTATGGCCCTCGTGTTGTTTCAACAAAGGAAGCAGACGCTTCTGTAGACACTCCTTGAGGTAGATCTCTTCGTTTACAGTCCCGGTAGTCACGAACGGCGCACTCCGTTTGCCACATGTGCAGATCGCTTGGCAAATCATGTATTTCCTCCAGAACATCAAACTTCTGCTGGGCGGTGAAGAACAGTAGCCCCGGAAGCTGCCAAAAGTCCGCCTTGACGTAAGTCTCATCATCCATGATGAGACAATGATGCTTCGTCAGCATCTGGATGTACAGTTTCCGGGCCCGTGACTTTCTCACCATATTTTGCCGTTCGTCACAATTTGGAGCCTTCTGCACTTTGTACATATGCAGCCCCTCCCGGCCCTTGGCTCTCTGAACGAAAGACTTGGACAGATTCAACGTTTTGGCCACATCCCTGACCGAAGCGTTGGGATTCCGCTAAAACGCTTTCACGATACGCTTGTGATCCTGATCACTTTAGAACATCCATTCAGACCGTATTTCTCCTTCCGTTCGATGCTCAGAGTTTTGTAGTAACGTTTTTAATCACACGAGTTGTTTTCCGATGTCCCGATGAGAGAGTTGAGGATTTTCCAAAGGGCAAGACAGCTCCTAATCATGAGCAATTTCAGAGTTGCTTTTGAGGAACCTCGAGTAACTCACATTGCTCAATGAGCAAGATCGCTGTCATTTGCATTCTCACTTTTCGCATCACAGCAACATTTGAAGGTGCACCTTCATGCGAAGCCGAAAAGCTGCTGTCAAACAAAAGAACAATAAAAGCGGAACTCGGAGACATTTAAATCATCTCAGTCTTCCTGACGGGCTTCAGTCATTCGCTGCCAGACTGTTGAGCAGTTCAGTCGATTTGAATTCTCTCTAAGTTTCGTTCGTTCGTTCGCAAGTCGAATTAGCTCCGCGTTGTGTAGTGACGCTCTCGCTGACCCAGCCATGGGTAAGAAATCGCGCGGTAACGCGAGTGCCGGTTTACCGGGAAAACAGACTCTCTCAGGAGACGGCGCGACCACCGAGCCAGCCCAGAAGAAGCAGAAGAAAACCCCATTGCCCATCCCGACAGGCGTTGCGGACCCGCAGCCGGGGCCTCCCGGAACTAAACGACCCAGACCTGAAGACAGCAGCGCCACCGTATCAGCAGCAAAAAAGCTGCTGAGCAACAATCCGTTCTCCGCCCTGCAGAACGGAGCGCAGCCGCAGTCGGACCCTGAGACGGTGCCGAATAAAGTTAAGTTGCCACCCTTCTATGTGAAGGGCTTCCCTCCCGGGCTATGGGAGCAGCTGGATTTCTACATTAAGCAGGGCCTTCGCTGCACCATTCAACGGTGCACGGAAGGCTACAAACTGATGGTCCCGGCCGAAAAACACTTCAACGCAGTTCAGGCCCTCTTGGACAGAATGAAGCTGGAGTACTTCTCCCACGACATCGAGGCCACCAAGCCGCTGAAAGTGGTGCTGCGCGGGCTCCACGACATGGACACCACCACCTTAATGGACGAGATTAAGGCGAACGGCCTCAAGCCGGTCGAAGTCCACAAGATGACCCGCAGCAAGGCCATCAAGTATCGTGACCAGCTCTACCTGGTCCATCTGGAGAAGAACTCCACAACCGTGAAGGATCTCCAGACGACACGCACACTGTTCCACATCGTAGTGAAGTTGGAGCGGTATAAACCCACCCACCGTGGCGTCACTCAGTGCTCGAACTGCCTATTGTTCGGGCACGGCACCAGGAATTGCCGCATGGCCAGCCGCTGCATCAAATGCGGCAAAAACCACAAGATCGACAACTGCGACAGCATCGAGGAAGCCACTCCCACATGCGCCAACTGCGGTGCCGCCCACAAGGCCACGAGTAAGGCCTGTCCGAAGCGGGCCGAATACGCCGAGATCCGGAAGAAGGCCTCGTCCAACAGCCAGCCCGGTCGCAAGAAGGTTCCAGAAAACAACGCGCAGAACTTTCCTCCGTTATCACCGGTCCAATCACGGTCAATTCCAGTGTTGCCGCCGCTCCCGCTCAACCAACAGTTGGCTGCCGCTGCAGTACCCGGTCAAGCCTCCGGGCCATCGACGGATCCCCCTGCTCCGGGATTGGCCGGTACAACCGGTGAAGCTACAGACGATTCTCCGCTGTCAACGGATGAGATCGTCACACTGTTGGCCCAGGCCATCATCATCAAGCGCACCTGCGCAACAAGAACACAACAGCTCCAAGCTATCATCTCCTTCGTCGCTAATTATGGACCGTGAACCCATAAAGATCGCCAACTGGAACGCTCGCTCCGTAGGGGCGAAAAACATTGAGCTTGCAGACTTCCTCCGCAAGCACGACATCGACGTGGGCCTTCTCACCGAGACCCACCTCAAGACCGGTGACAGCTTCTGGCTGCCCGACCACAGCATTGTCCGGCTTGATCGCACCAGCTCCAGGGGGGGCGGCGTCGCGGTCATCATCAAGAAAGGCATCAAGTACTGCACCCTACCCCACTACCGCACTTCCATCATCGAGGCCGTCGGCGTTGAGGTGGAAACATCGACCGGAAACGTCCGGTTCATCGTTGTCTACTGCCCCCGGCAATGTACCGTTAGCAATGGTACAGCACAGCAGTTCAAGAACGACCTTGCCATCATAACCCACACCAATGCCCGCTTTGTAATCGGAGGGGACCTGAACGCCCGGCACGAGGCCTGGCGGAACTACCAGCAGAACCAGAACGGCCGCCTGCTATTCGACCATTCCCAGCATGGTCTCTATTCCGTCTGGTTTCCGGACGAACCAACCTTCACATCACCGACGGGCAACCCATCGACGCTGGACCTGTTCTTGGCAAACACCAGATTAGCCAAGCCGGTTGCCGTCAACGACCTGAGTTCGGACCACCAACCGGTGCTGACCGATTGCCCAGTCGCATTTGCTTGGCTCTACAATCCCAAGTCCACTCGAGAACCAGGTTGTGCAGTGCGTCCAGACGTTAGATGCCTCCCCTTGTGCCGTCCCTCCAGAAGAACGGATTACAGAGGAACAAATTTGCTCAGCGCTGAAACACAGTACGAACATGAAGGCTCCCGGGTTTGACGGAATATTCAACCTAGAGTTGAAAAATCTCAGCGCGAGGGTGCACTCGCTGCTGGCTGCCATCCTCAACAGATGCTTGGAGCTGCACTACTTTCCAAGCATCTGGAAGGTGGCAAAAATCATCCCGATCCGCAAACCTGGGAAAGACCCTTCACTACCGTCAAGCTACAGACCGATTAGCCTGCTCTCAGCGCTGAGCAAGCTGTTCGAAAAATTGATCCTCAGCCGACTAAACAAGTTTGTGGAGGAACATGACATTCTTCTTCCGGAACAGTTCGGGTTCCGTAAGGGGCATTCCACCAATCATCAGCTAGTGCGGGTGATGAATAACATCCGGAGTAACAAAGCTGTATCCAAGTCCACAGCCATGGCCTTGTTAGACGTCGAAAAGGCGTTTGACAATGTGTGGCACGACGGACTTATATACAAGCTTTGTAACTCCAACTTTCCACCATACCTTGTGAAAATCACCCGTAACTATCTCCAGCAAAGGTCGTTCAGGGTGTCGTTGAATAGTTCCCTTTCGGGACAATTTCCGATCCCAGCAGGTGTTCCGCAAGGGAGTCTGCTGGGACCACTGCTTTACAGCATCTACACGTCGGACATCCCTCCTCTAGGAGACGGTTGCGTGTTCTTTCTGTTTGCAGATGACACCGCGATAGCCGTCAAGGGTAGGATGCCTCGTGAAATTACGAACAAGCTCCAACGATGCCTTGACACCTTTACTGATTATGCCACCACGTGGAAAATCAAAATCAACGCCTCGAAAACCCAAGCGATCATGTTCCTTCACAGACAATCACTAAAACTTAAACCGTCTCCCTCCTGTACCGTAATAATGGATGGTACAAGGGTCGAGTGGTCCACTGATGTTACTTATCTCGGGATGTTGTTCGATGAGAAGCTCCTGTTCCGCTCGCACATAGAGAAAACCCTAGTTAAGTGCTCCGCCTTGGTTAGGTGTTTGTATCCGCTCATTTGCCGCAGATCCCGCCTCTCAAGGCAAAACAAACTGGCTGTTTACAAACAGATCATAGCCCCCGCGATCTTCTATGCCGCCCCGGTGTGGGAATCGTGCGCTCAGACCCACAGGAACAAAATCCAGGTTGCACAGAATAGAGTGTTGAGGATGATCCTAGATCGTCCATTCGACACAAGAATAGCAGACCTCCATCAAGAGGCAGAAATTCCCAAAGTAGATTCCAAAATTGATGATATGACAACTAAATTTATTCAAAAATGCAATCTTTCTGAACATGCTTTAATAAGCAATTTGTACATAGTAGGTTAAGTGTATATAGTAGAGTAGGTTAGTTTTAAGCTGTAAATAGTAGTATTAAGTAGTTTCTCTTCAAATTCTAAAAACAAAACAAACCAATCCCACCAAGGTGGTCGACCGTGTACTAAGTCTAGGACTAATTCTGTAAAACAAATTTTGAATTTTGCCCATACCTAAAGATGAAGAAAGCAATTAAATCACTTAGTAAAAATTTATATGGTAATCGTCCAAGTTAAACTAAAATAAAGATCATTTAAACTAAACTGACGGGCTTTCACTTCGGTTTCGTCCGGTAGATCGTTAATGGGTTTGAAGTTCATACGAGGATCGCACTCACCGGTAACAGCAGCTACTTCATCGCCATCTCTTCGGCTTTGGCAGACGAGTTGGCAGTGGCAGCGGCTGCACTGATGCTCTGGCTGAACATTCCACGGAGTAATGGTTTGTAGCGTTGCCTTCGGAGCTAGAATTGGGTGTTAATCGGTTGTTACCCCACCGGGGAGATATTTTCTTTACCGGAAACTGTGGCGGTTGGTGGAGGGGCCATGGTTGAAATATTACTCACTACTCTATTAGCGAATTCGATTATTATCGGGGTTGGAACCAGTTCCAACCCGTGCGAACCCGAACTTTTTGTCAGTGCGAACCTCGACCCGTGCCAGGTTTCAAAAACAAACGATCAAACTGACGTTTGCTAGAAAACAAGCAGACCCAATCTTGATACCCGATCCAGGTTGGAACTGAATAATAAACGAATTCGCTATATGTTTGCCATGGTGCCTACGGGAATGTTAGTCGAAAGGGGATCGGAGCTAGTTATTACCACATTGACTGTTGATGCTTTTTCCAATGGGATTGCTGTTACGACTGGAGAATTCGAAGATGATGGGATCGCTGCATTATAGGTGGAATTTCAGATGTTTAGAAGAATATTGGAAAGCTTTTTTGATCAGAGATGATCCTTTCGGAGTGACGACTGGGACTCGTTGCTGAGGAGGAAGAACAACCCTTAAAGCTGGTTGGAAGTTTAGGTTGATATTGGTAAAGTATAATGTCGTTTTTGCGGTGTAGCTACACCGGTGCTACATTGCCGTACACCGAAATATTTTAGGGTGTAGATATTGGATGCACCTTTGTTTACAAGCAAATGATGTTGAGCTGTCAAAGACTCGCGCTTATTCCTGCTTACACTACACCGCAAAAACGAAAACGATTTAATACGAGACGTATATGCTTAAAAAAAGTAAACGGAGTAGGCAGAGAAAATATTGAGCTACATTGAGTTACTCGCTGCAAAAAAGCAACTCAGAGTAAACCTTTCTCACCCCTTGGGATTTTCCAGGTGCTTGCGCAAAATCAATTCGCGACGATGCTTTTCGGGTGACGCCATTTTTTTCAACTTTCGAAAAACTGACAGCGATAAAAATACAGTGTACACAATACACCCTAAACTACTTCTACCCAAATTTTCAAGAGAAAATACCCAATGGGTAATTTTCAAGAGAAAATACCCAATGGGTAATTTTCTACAGCATTTTTTTCCGTGATGCAATTTGATGTGGAGCACCCTTTATAAAGCTATACTGTGTTGGACATAGTTGTTGTACTGGGTTAGACAAACAAGCTTGTGCCATTGAGTTCATATTAATTTGGATCCAACATGGAATATCTCGTGATCCTAGCCATGTAGAAAGTTGCTGTCTTGAAGTTGAAGAAAATTGTTCAGGTGACGAAATCCTTTTGGATGGTGATCATAAAAGTTCAGAAATCTCTCACTATGCGGCGCTAGTGTACATATGAATTTCCTGTATAAGATGTATCTCGAGATCCTGCCCATATAAATGGCTACTGATTTCAGCAAAGTTGTTCTGGTGACCAAGGCCCTTCGGATGGTGACCATATTATTTCAGAACTCTGTCACTACGCGGCCCTAGTGTGCATATGAGATCGTGGCCATATAGAAGATTACTGTCTTCAGTAAAGTTTTTCAGGTGAAGTCCTTTGGGATGGTGGTCATGTTAATTCAGAACTATCTCGGCGATAGTGTGCACATGAACTTCATTAATAATAAACTGTATCTTGAGATCTTAGCCATATAGAAGGTTACTTTCTTCAGTAAAGTGTTTCAGATGACCACGGTCACCAACCGGAAGGTGTTCATATAATTCAGAACTGTCTCACTACGCGGCACTACGGCACTAGTGTGCATGCAAACTTGCTGTATGTTACTGTGCAACCGGCGGATATCGATACTAGAAGCCATTTTGAAATCCAAGATGGCTGCCATCTGTATTAGAAATACTATCAAATACCCTACAACATGGGTATTTTTAAAATGCGAATCTGTGATGGCGGCCATCGAATTTCGACAAAACTGTCAAACACCATACAATATAGGTGTTTCTGGAACGGGGACGACGTGTAGAGGTCGAATATTGGTGTGGGACGCCATTTTGGAATTCAAGATGGCGGCCATCGGTTTTAGAAAAACTGTCAAATACCCAACAAGATGGGTATTTTTGGAACGAGGACGACGTGTAGTTGTCAAAATTTAATGACCGCCGCTAGTTTGGAGTGCAAGATGGCGGCCATCGGTTTTGAAAAACCTTTCAAATAGCTATATGGGTATTAATATGGGTATTTCCAAAACGGTGACGACGTGTAGAGGTCGAAAGCCGATGATGGACACCATTTTGGAATCAAATATGGCGGTCATTGGTTTTAGAAAAATTGTCAAATACCCAACAAGATGGGTATTTTTGTAACGAAGCGACGTGTAGTTGTCAAAATTTAATGTCCGTCGCTAGTTTGGAGCACAAGATGGCGGCCATCGTTTTTTTTTTTAAAAAAAACCTCTCAAATATGCTACAATATGGGTGTTTCGTCCAGGATAAGTGTGACCCTACGTTGTGTTATTTTTGCTGCTTGGATTGATACACCGGTAGAATTAGATACACTGTTTTTCTATGCCCCAAGAGGCTACTTGCCTGCTCGGGGACTCAAAACGAACTAACTATATTTTATTGAATATTCTTTGGTTTAACTACGAAGTCATCACAATACATAATATCAATCACATCCAAAACTAATTACAATCAGAAGAACAATAACAACAAATGACCAAAATAAAAACATCCACGGTCATAGTGCGAATAGCGATGACTGCACCATACTGCAATTCGCATTGAACTGGTCGTTACCATGTCACTGGGGGCCATTTATTATTACAACATTCGTGCCGATGGTACGTTCGAACAATGGGTATTTCCAGAACGGGGACGACGTGTAGAGGTCGAAAGTCGATGATGGATGCCATTTTGGAATTCAAGATGGCAGCCACCACTCGAACAAGTGAGACACTTTGTAACTTTTTAGCTAGTGGGGCGACACATCTAAATCTCAATCATAGATGCTCAAAAAATCTCACGCCAGCGAATAAATTTACGAAAAATCTTCTTGCCATTTTAAGCATCTAAATCCATCTACTCGCATCGACTTCCATCTTTTTGCTGGAAATCTTCAAAATCTTCATCAATCTTCTTAAAATCTACTCATCGTACGTGCAGCTAAGCACAGCAAAACAAAATCGTTTCTGCATCGAAGATAGAGTCGCCCCCCTCGCTTTTAAGCGTTTGGGAAAAACTGATGCAATTTTGACTGAAACTAGCTAAGTGTGTAATGTTTACACTCGTAGAATTTATACACAATGTATGTAAAGTGGTTATCGAGATGACATCGGAGCAGGAGCACATCGGCCAAAAAATCTTGTGCGCCGTCGTGGAAAATCCGACGGCATCCACGTCTACAAGGTCCGGAAGGCATCGAACCGGGACGACAAACAAAACACGGTGACCAAAACCCCCGCCAAGTGGCTGACGAAAATGAGGTGCCTCATGATATACAATGAGTTGCCGGGGCAGGAGTTTTACGTTTCCACATCACGGTTGGCCGTTCCTGAGCAGGCAAGGAAGAAAAAGGTGGATAAATTCGTCAAAAATTTATTGGTTTGACAGGCCACCTGTGGGTGCGGCAAGATGAGCCAGCCGTACATCACGACGGGTACCATCAAAGGGCAAATCTACCGGGACGAGTACCTCCAGAAGCGCCTCCTACCCTTCCTGCGGTCTCACGGAGGCGAGACGCTGTTTTGGCTGGATTTGGCATCCTGCGACTAAGCACGACCAGTGTTAGACTGGTATAGAGACAACAATGATGTTTTTGTACCAAAAGTAACGTCGATTTTCTAGTTAAAAGAAACCTCAATATGGCTTTATATCCCTTTCACTAACACTCTATCACCGCTCTTTCAATTTGTTTAAAATGCGTTATGTTCCGTTTTCGTTAATTTTTTTTAGATAAATATGTGGATGGAAGATAAATTTAACAGATTACGTGTAATCTTCATGTGTTTTCACGTGAGAAACGCTTTAAATATAAATTTTTATTTTCCGTCATATACGTCATGAAACCTCTGTTGATGTGTTCCATGAAAGACGAAACTATCAAAGTCGAGTGCTCTTTCGCTCGTCCGTTTCACCGAAGCTTGAAAGAAATACCAATGGAGCGACGGGAGAAAGAGAGACAAGCGATTGAACATGTGTTTGTCGACGCCGACTCAGGTGCTAGAATGCTGCGAAGCTGTTCGACTTTAACAGAAAAAGAAAGCCAGCAGTTTCTTCTTCGCATCGATTTGGTCGATTGAAGCTGATATTGTGACACCCTGACCAAAAGACGTCAACCACCATCTTGGATTCAAAAAATGGCATCCAACATCATTGGAGTTCTGAGTCTTCCCCTTTTCTGAAAGGAATTTCAAAGTGATTGTGAGAAGATTTTCATAGAATATATGTGAATTGTAAGGAGAACTTGAAGAGAATTTTAAAGAGAATTCTAAATGAATTCTGAAGTAAATTACGAGCTTTTGAGGATAAATGCAAACTGATACTGAAGAGTGTACTAAGAGAATTTAGAAGAAAGTTTCATGGAAATTGCACGAAGAATTCCAATTATTTATTTTTTTTTCCTTTGGTTTGTTTTTTCCGACGATCTTGTTTTCCGTGCTGAGCACCAATGCTACCGACGTGCCAGGAAGGCAGCTCCCACACCTGGACCCTACCTATCGACCCATCTACTAATGAACCGGGGACCAACGGCTTTACTTCCCATCCGAAGGAAGGCGTGAAAGAATTCCAATTAAATCCAATTCTGAGGATGACCCTAAAAGAATTCGGAAAAGAGTTTCAATTCTTGCGGCATTCTGAGAAGAATTCCATACGATTCTAATTCTGGTCAGAGTTTCAGAGCAATTCTAAAGATGATTTCAAGACAATTTTTAGAACAGTGTTATGGCAATTCCGAGGATAATATCAAGGGGACTCAAAGTTATCTATGGTCAAACATTATATTACGTATTATAAAATACTCGTCAAACGTAAAGTATCTGGGAGTCATTCTAGATGATAAACTTAATTGGAACTTACACTTAGAGCAAGTAATTAGAAAAGCCACGAATGCTATCTGGGCTAGTAAAAAAACATTTGGAAAATATGGGGACTTAATCCTAAAATGATTCATTGGATCTACTCGGTTATTGTACTACCTAGCATAGTATACGCTTCATTGGTTTGGTGGCCTAAAACACAGGAAAGCGTGACCCAGAAAAATCTAGACAAATTTCAACGTTACCCTAAATGGTAGCTCGTTGTCCTGAACAGATACGATACTAAACAGGGGTATACCACAATAGATCAGCTTAATGGTCGCAGTGGTTCAAATGAAAAAAAAAATGGTCAAACAGCCAATATCAACAGAATTTCGAGGACGTATGTAGAGGTGGATCGTTTTTTTAAATTTATTAAGGAGATTTTAAGCCACGGGCTAGTTCATCTACAAGGTAGAGGTGGAGTGGCCCCATACTATGAAAGGGCTGAAACAAAATCTGCAAGCAAGCACTGGATTGGAACTCGGCAAGAAGTGTCAGCAGAGACAGACCCAGGCGTCAGGAGCCTCGACAAGAAAATGAAGCAATCCGATAACATAAAATGTTCTCCAAACCATACGGAAGCTTAGACCATGAGGTTCTACAGTTCAAACTTTTGTTTTTGTAATATATATTTGAAGGACTCGAATTATTGTGTCATTTCAACTTTATATCCCACTGGATATAAGGGGATCGATGAAGGTCTGCGGGTTCAAACAATTTGATCGTATCATCGTACAATATCTCGTTGAGTCTCAAGATCTGAGCTCCACGATGATTTGTCAAATCTAAGATATTTTTCAACACATCTATGTCTCTCATAATGTGATTAGGTCCAAAGTTGCTCCATGGAGTCAGCCTGTAGAACTTCAAGATCTGAACATCAGGATTCGTTGGAGGACTCGAGTAATTTTGTCATTTGAAATATATATCCTACATGATATAAGGGGGCTCAACGAGGCTCTACGGATGCCAAAATTTAGTGAGGGCATCGTACAATATATCGTTGCGTCTGTAGAAAATCAGGATCTGAACTCCAGGATGCTTTGGGGAATCTTAGATATGTTGCTAACGCACATATACATCCTTCCTGATGTAATGAGCTCCTACAAAGCAATCTAGAGTCGTACAGTTAGTCGAGACGTCGAAAAAAACTTTATTGAGCATGTAGAACTTAAATATCAATTCTTCAGGATGATTTGGGTGTTTTGGCTCTAAGAGGATTTGTAACTACATGTATTTTGTTAAAATCCCCTTTGAGTCTCAGTTGATCATTTAATGTCTAAACATTCATTATTATTATTGAAAGTTCCTTAAATAAGTACATATTCGAACAAATTGGGACTGAAACGGTTAAAAAATACAGCATACCATGCGACGGGTTCAATGCTCGGTTCGATCAAGGAAATTTATCGACTTCTCTGGTTCAGATTCAAAAAGCTTCAATAAATAACCAAGAAAGTGCTCAAAAAACTTTAACTTGAGGAGAGACGTACAGTTCCAATTTGGACGTAATAGCCATAGAAGATGAATGAAATGTTCAAAATGGCCACTTTTAGGAATTAAAACTATCAAATTACGAGCCAAAACTCACAAACTGAGCCATAAATCGAATTCCACGAGTTCCCTCGTTCGACAAATGGAACAACAACAAAAAAAAGCTAAAGCATGGGTTCAAGACCTACCTTTCTAGAGTCCGTTGTCTAATCCAAAATCGTGCCGCTGCTGTTGCTGTTGCAGTTCAAGCGTATTCGTGCCAAACCGTAGCGGCGATGACCGGTCAAACTAAGCCGGTCTAATCCAAGCAAGTCCACTCCCTTTGCCGTGTTTCCTTTCACTCGCGCGCCTTTGCTCACTTTTGGGGAAGGAATGTCACTTGGCCATACGAAACCAATATTCCGACTGGACTAATGTGCAACCTACACACACGTTCGGTAACAATCACACACCGTATTATTTCACTGCCTCAATTTTCTGTAGTTCGAATTTCGATATTTTCCATGCACTCACTGCGCCTCTTCTCACTCGCTCTACGCCACAGAGCACTGGATTGGTTTTCTTGACCTACATATGCCGGAATCGGGAAAGACAAACATATACAACCTCTTCCAATACTGATTTGATTACATTCATGCCTGGAAATCTAAGAGCCGGAGAATCACAGTCACCATCATATCGATATGCAGCCCACGAGCGCATCACTGGACATCACCATCCACCAATTTGAGAGGAAAAATAATGATTAACCACCCGACGACGATGATTGATCGGTGGACGAGTGTGTGCGTGAGTGAGTCTGTCTACAATCATGTGTCGATCGAGACGGCAAAAACACTCAAATAAAGGTGATCAAATTTGTAATGTTGTAATTATGTCCGGCGCGACTCCACCGATAGCACCATCGAGCGAGGAGACTGAACTCAGAGCTGCCACCTGATAATCGATGATGGGGCGGGAGAAATGTGAATGGTGCTTGCATAATGAGTAGTTGTTGAAAAGCGCACAACTCAGGAATCAATTCTTACAGGAAATTCAAGCTACTTTTTAAGCTTGCAAAGATATTTAAGGGAATGGAATTCTTTCATTTTGACTCTAGCACAGCGGTTCTCAAACTTGTATCGATTGCCACCCACTTTGAGAAATTCCATAACCCTAGTAGCACGCTTGTCAAAAATCAATTGTAGAAACTTATATACGACTTATTTCAGTCATAAACAAGTTGCTGTAACTTATTGTGATGAAAGTGTGCTACTCGGGAAGTTCACAACCCACCAATATTGAATATTTAATATGGTAAGGTTAAAATTACCTTAAAAATGTAACGAAGGTAGATCACCTCTTCGTGGTACGTGATACAGGATGTAAGATCTGCCACATCGAACTCTGGCCCTAAGCTCTTCTTGTTGACGGTTATGAACCTCGGTTTAGAGATTGTAAACAAGAAAAGGTGCGCACCAGGGTTCCGATGAACAGTCAAATATCAGTATCATTGTTTGTTTTTCTCACTTAGAATCGTATATTTGAAGAGAATCCAGAATTTTTCAAGGATGCGGAACATCACAATTGAATGAGGATTCTCATGAAAACTATTTTGATTGATGAGAGGTCGAATCTTTGGAAAGGTATCAGAACACTTCGAATGATGCGGAACATCACAATTGAATGAAGCTTCTTGTGAAAAGAGCAAGTATGTACAGGGTGTTCAATAAGTTCGAATACAACTTTCCATCGTTGGGTAGGTGCGCACCATGTGCAGTCTGTATATTGGTATTGGTGTCAGCTTTAGCCTCATATATAGGCTATGTTACCGTTTTGGTTCCTGTACCCTATTGGTTCACTTCGAGCGAGAATAATCAGGAGATAGCGAGAGCGAGGAATAGGGTATATGTGTGTTCATTGTGAATTCAATCTGTATGTCAGTTTCTTGTATGCAATATTGTCTTATTTTGAATGTAAATATAATTAAATATGTAGGGCAAATGAAAGACCACTCCCAAACCAACGGTCCAATTAAATATTGTAACCCAGTCACACCAACAACACATAACACAGAACACATAACGGGAAGGAGTAAGGATGAAGGTGGGCGTTGGAAACAAGAGAAGGATATGGACAAGGGGTGGTGAAAAAGTGGGAGGGAGGTGGAAATGGGCTTAGGTCAAGGGGGAAGCTACTGGGTCAAACTGAAGAGAAGGTTCTCTTTCACTTTAGCCATTGCGCGAGATAGATCGATCTGCTAAGTTAAGTTTCTTAAAAGTTTTGAAGAGAAGTGAAAAACATAGAGTCGCCAACAAATACCAGTGAAACTACCGAATACAGAGTCAGGTAGGACCCAATTAATACCCGGTAGCGGAATTCCCAGCCCTAAGACCACCTCTCATATCCCCCTCAGGACCCATTAATTACGGGCTAAACCACGAGGGCGTCCATTAACACGCCAACACCCGTGTAGCAAGCGTCCATCGGTAATACACCGACAACCACTGGGAGATCACCGTCGATCACCCGATCGAGCCCCAGTGCCACATCCGTCGTGCCACACGGTGACAACCGTTGAGCACCGGCATCCACTGTGAACAGTCCGTTCATCCGCCGCCGAAAAACTCCACCCGTTGCAGAATTCCGTCATCGCTGGCCAGCAATCTACACACCCACACTACAGACATAACAAGTGAGTGAGAGAATAAAGAGTAAAAGTGATAAAGAGGTGTTTTGTACTTTTGATCAGTGCCGACAAGCCAGGAGCCAACCTTGAAGCTCCAGGGTTTCAAGCTCGAGCTAGCCTACAAAAGAGGCGAGTGTAGCCCACCCCAAACTTTAACTAGCCCATCTGGCAAGCCATTAACAGCTAACCGACGCACACGGTGTCGACTTGCTGTCATTTGTTGTTTGTTTACCGCGCACGATGAAGGGTGGTACGTCGTTGTAAAGTTGTTTGTGAGAGGTGAGGGACCCGGCGACATATTCCGGCGGTTGAAATCCCACGGGGTGAAGCGGAATTTCATCTATACCACCATCCGTCGGTACCAGGAGACGGGCTCGGCCAAGGACTGTGCGAGATACGGGCGGCCGCGTTCGGCTAGGACGCCAGCAGCCATCAAGGTGGTGAGAGAGCGGGTTCGTCGGAAAATGATCCGGAAGACCACTGCTGACCTGGATGTGTCGATCGGGACTGCCCACACCATCATGACGAAGGACATGGGATACAAGTTGTACAAGAAACGCAAGGTTCACGGGGTAACGGAGGTTACATCGAAGAAGAGGCTGGACAGAGCCAAACTGATACTTTCGCGGTACGCAGGTTCATGTTTTTGATGAGAAACTCTTTGTCTTGCAGCACAATGTCCAAAATGACCGGTAGTCATCGGACAATCGAACACGCAGTCAACTCGTAAAATCAAGGCTTGGTTACAGCTTGTCTATTAACTTCTACAGTTCAGGCAAATGGATGGAACATACCGGTTCAGATCGAACTGGCGGATCCGGAGTTGTTCCGGTCAAGACAGATCGATTTAGTTCTGGGGATCCAAGAATTTTGCAGTTACTTCCCATCTGGAAGGGAGATTCAGTTGGGCAACGACCTACCCGTTACGACTAACGGAATCGGTTTTTGGGTGAATAGTGTCAGGTGAAGTCACTCCACAAAGTAGAAATACCAAGTACGCTTGTCACATGGCGGTATCGGATAATCTCAAGCAGTTAATGGTACAATTTTGGTCCTACGAGGAAGTTGGTGTTGTCAAAAAATACTCTCCAAAAGAAGTGCGCTGTGAGGAGCTGTTTGAGCGTACAGTTAGACGGGAATCGGACGGGCGATATACATTAATCCTCCCCTAGAACAATGAAGTTTTGGTGGAACTGGGTGAATCTTGAGACATCGCATTAAGAAGGCTGCGAGCTGTAGAGCGAAGATTGGCAAAGGATCCTAGTCTTCAGAAACAGTATGTCAATTTCATGATCGAATATCTCGAGCTCGGTCACATGCGAAGATTGGATGACAACAAAGAGAATGTAGTTAAACGGTGCTTTCTACCACATCACCCCGTAATATAAGAGTCTAGCACCACGACTAAAGTGAGAACGGTATTCGACGCATCCTGCAAAACATCTTCAGGAGTATCTCTCAACGGCCAGTAGTTCAACAAGACTTAAGGTCGATCGTTCTTTGAAGTCGAATTCGTCAGGTGATGGTCGTAGCCGACGTCGAAAAGATGTATCGACAGTTCTGGACGAGTCTGGATGATACACCGCTCCAATGCATAATTTGGACGGCACCTGATGGAAGGGTAGTGGCGTACGAGTTACTAACAGTGACATATGCTACGAAGTCCGCACCGTATCTGGCCACTCGTGCTTTGAAAGCACTAGCCAACGACGAACGAGAGCAGCTTTCATTGGCGGCAACTACGCTCGAAGAAGACGTTTACATGGACGACGTTATCTCTGGAGCAGACAACGTTGAAGTTGCTGTCGAATTGAGAAGACAAATCGACGCAATGATGATCAGTGGTGGATTAAAACTACGTAAGTGGGCATCGAACTATCAGCATCATCTCCGTGATTCCAGAACGCCGCGTCGGTGATGGTTATGGGGGGGGGGAGAAGTTTGTGGCCCCGGCACTTCGGGACCTCAGCGGGAAGGATCATCACGTCTTTCAACAGGACGGCGCACCGGCTCACACGGTGAATGTAGTCCAAGCGTGGTGTCGGAAGAATTTGACTAATTTTCTCTGTAAGACTTTGTGGCCTCCCAGCTCCTGGATCTTAATCCCCTGGACTTTTATGTCATACATGTTGGCGAAGCAGAGCGAACATCAAGTGAGCACTATGGACCAATTTAGGAAGCTCATTTCCAAGATCTGGGACGGGATGCCGACGGACCAGGTGCGTGCCGCGTGCGATTCTTTTGAAAAACGTCTGAAGCTTGTCATACAACATTAAGGGGGGTGCTCCCAACTAATATGTCGGACATTGCTTTAATAAAAATTGACTCAGGAAAGAATACCTTGTATTTTCATTTTTACACATTTTTAAAGTGTATTCGAACTTATTGAACACCCTGTATCGAAACCAAATTAGCTAGACTTGCATTACATTGCCCTGGAATTTGCTGAAATGGCCTGTAAACGAACTGAAATTAAATGATGGAACAGATCTGACGCGTTGCGGCAAAGTGACAGCTTAATCTATTGCCTAGCTGTCAAATTTACGACAACGCAACGCAAACGTTGTCTTATTTGGATGATGCTTAACAGCTCTCAAATAACCCACCCACTTTTGGCTTTATTATTCTCTTGAAGACCATTTCTCTCTGACATGAAGTGGGAGTTATTCAGCCCAGGGATGCGAAATGTATCTTCAACAGATCGGATTATGTGGAATGTATCGCGAATTGGTTGCCTGTAAATTACTGATTACCAATCCACGATATATTCCACGTAAAGTTGACCGATAATACAAAACCATTAATGTACCTTACTGACTACCATAACCATTACCATTAAATTTCTCAAACCATAAGTAAAAAGGTTCTAATACAGTCTTCTCTCCAAAAATGTATTGAGAAAACAACTATTTTGAATGGTAATGGTTCTTAACAACCCATTATTTGTAAAGTTCACTTCCAAAGAACCATAATACATAAGGTTTAAACTTTATCACACAAACGTTCATGTAAAGTTCCATAACCATTTCAGTTAAAGTTTAGCATGGATTATAAATAATTATTAACCATTTTCGGTAAGGTCAAGTAATGGTTCACGTTTATGCGGGAAGGAGTTCAATATTTCATATTTGTGATACTGAGTACTATCAGAAATTCAGGGACCTTCTTAGAAGTCAAGGGCAGCTCGTAAAAGTTAAGAGAGCTTCATATGATTTCAAAGAGCTTCTTAAACGTAAAGGGAGCGTTTTAGAATTGCAAGGAACTTCATAGATTTTCAAGAAACATTGTAGAACTTAAGAAAACTTTGTAGTCGTTAATTGAACTGCGTAGAAGCTCTGCAAAGTTTCTAGAAGTGCAGAAAATTCGACTAACTTTGTAAAAGCTCAGCAACCTTTGTAGAAGCTCAGTGAACTTCATAGAACTTCAGCGAGTTTTGTAGAACTAACTTCAGCAAGTTTTATAGTTGAGTACTGGCTGTGTATGTGTAAACTAGACTAGAATAGACTAGACTAACTTCAGCAAGTTTTATAGAAGCTCAGAAAATTTGCGAACGTTGTAGAAGGGCAACTTCGATGAAGCTCAGGGATTTATCTTTAACTTCATCAGACTTCTAAAACGTAAAGAATTTTGTTCAGGAGACATCGTTGAAATTCAGGAAATCTATGTAGGGTAGAGAACTAGTTCGGCCTAATCGCCCATTTTGGGCCTATCGAGCAGAAAACACCAAATAATTCCATGATTTCAGAGTTAACAAGTCAATTATGGGTTTGGTATGATACTTTAGTTAATAAGCTACCGAACGAAGTCAATGAGAACGCGTGAAATGAAGGTTTGCACCCATAATACACAAAAACAAAAGAAGCGCTCCGACCGAATCAATTTTTACCTTCATCCGATTGGCGTCAAGAAGCAGTGTTAGACTTTTGACAATATCTCAACGATTGGTTCCTCTTTATCAAATCTTACGGTACGTACAGGAAGGTAAATAAATTTGGAAGCCATCAGTAATAATAACATTCCGTTTGGTGGTTGGTTTGGAGGTCATATGGGGTAGCTCCTTAGATACGGAGGGGGGGGCTACGTACAATATATCTTTTTTCAATTGGCGCATAAACTCAAGCTAATATTGAATCCCGAGCAAGGCCGGGCACACTCTGCTAGTTTATTATAAATTCGGGGAATTTCATGGAGCTTCAGAGAATTGTGAAGAAATTCAGAGTTCTTTGTAAAAACTCGATAAAACTTTGTAATATTGAAAACCTTGTACAAGTTTAGGAAACTTCATAATAGTAAATTTAGCTTCAAGGAACTTCGTTATAGTTTAATGGACTTCGGTGGAAATTCAGAAAACTTTGTAGAACTTCAAGGAACTTCGTAGAAAATCAACGATATTCTAAAAAGTTAAAGGAACCTCATAGAAGTGCTGGGATTCTCAAGAAACTTCGTTGAAGTTCAGCCAAAAATGTTGAAGCTCAGCGGACTTCGTATAAGTTCAGAGAATTTTGAACTTTAAGGTTTGATTTGAGAAATTACTGGAAGTTTAAAGAAATTACAGATGTTTAGGAAAATTCGTAGGGAAGGTTCAAGATCTTTCCTTAAGTTTGGGGAAGGTCATGAATGTTCTGAGATCTTTGTCAAATTGAGAAAAATGGGAAAAATAATTATGGAACTTGGTAGAAGTTGATGGAACTTCGTAGAAGTTGCGAAAAATTTCAAGAAGTATGGAAAAGGTACAATTCAAGGATCAGTCGAGAAATTTTTTCGCCCCTCACGTTTTTTAGTTGGAAAATGCCACCTTCTCACCTGCTGAGTACTGTTAAGACATGAAGAATGCTTTAAAACCTCGACAAAACTTGAAATTTTTCTTCTTCAAATTCTTAAAGGTTTTTGAAATTCCGGTCTAGTTGATCGACACTTAACCTTCACGCAACACTTCCAAAGCGTTAAGGATAGTTGCGAGACCCGCATAAACCTTATCAAAACAATCTCCTTGCCGCACCGCACCAAAAACCGAGCTATCCGGTTGCAGTAGCCAAGGCAGTTATTGAGAGCCGTCGACAGGGATGGAAAATCATTTACATTAATTTCGTGCATTCATTTACATTCATTTGCCTCTAACTTTTTTCATCAACAGAATACCATCAAATAATGTATGAAGCTTTTGTAGCTTTTGATATTAACTATAACTTTTGCAAATAACTAAAATCTGAATCTCTTATGCTTGATGAAATAGAGCTGGCTGAACATGTTATTGTTTTTCAGTGAATGCAATTTACATTCACTAAAAAACAATGGTGGGTTCTTATCGCTCTTATTCATCATGCATAAGAGATACAGATTTTAGTTATTTACAAAAGTTGTAGTTAATATCAAAAGCTACAAAAGCTTCATACATCATTTGATGGTATTCTGTTGATGAAAAAAGTTAGAGGCAAATGAATGTAAATGAATGCACGAAATGAATGCAAATGATTTTCCATCCCTGGCCGTCTACTCTACGATTTGAAGCTCACCTCAATGGCCAAGAACAAACTGGTGCAAGTCCTTGCACCGGTTTAAAACGGCTAAATCCGGGTAGTTTCAAGTCTCCTGCCCTCGACGCCGGCCGACACAGCCTGCGCTGAAGTCAGGGTACTTTCTTTCCGATTTCGAATCGACACCGCAGTCGCCATCAAAGCCGCTGTCTACTTGGCAAAAACACCGGGTAACGAATGGATCTATCTCCTCGAGGAGGGGAACAGTATCCTCCGTACAGCAGCCAATACCGACCTCCCCCCAATAACCAAGAGCCACTGGCTGGGAGGAAAAAGTGGGTAATCGACCGTTAAACATCGAAAGCCGATTTAAGGAGCAGTTTAGGGCAGGAGACAACTCGGCGGCGTCGTATTCTCTTGGGTTCCGGGGCATTGTGGCATCGCTGGCAACTCCGACGCTGACAGACTGGTTGGAGCGGGACCATCTACTGCCAGGTACACCGATGAAGTTCCCCTTCAGGACATCAAGCGATGGGTCGAAACTTCCATGCAGGTTAGGTGGCAAGAAGAAGGTTGGCAATGAAAAACCCTCTGGAAAGGGAGGGGTTAAAATAACAGATCTTCAGTTCCCAGGGAATGTAATAAAATTGTGCTTTAGGTTTGAAGATAAATCCATAAATAATATTAAGTATTTCATTCAAGTTGTAATTTTGAATCCATTTTATGAAATGAAGACTTCAGGAGTGCATTGGTCATGAACATGACCTATCTTCATGGAAAAACGATGAAACTCATCAGAATCTAAGTGAGCCCCCAACCACCCAATGGACAATGCAGTACGAAAATATTCAAAAACTTGCATATTCGCTTCAGTTTATTGTAAGAATTGCCATCACCTTTTTTGTAATAAATGTATACGTAGGATGTAATAGATGTAATTACGTGAGGGGATATGTTGATACTCATGTAGTTAACTTTGGGCCTATATAGGACATCATCTGGGACTAAACAAAAGTCACCTTTGGTTATTTAAGGTAATAGAACCGTAGTGTGTCAACAGTTTACAGTCAACATTTTTCAACTTCATATATATTTTACAAAGTTAGATAATATTTCTGAACAAGTCTGTTGAATTTTTGGGAAATCTCCTAAAACAGTTACAGTTTAGTGAAGTTACACATATCCAGATAACCGACACACAGAGGTGTATCTAGAATAAAAAGCTGTCCAAAAGAAGAAATAACTTTTATTAATGTTTTCAATGTTGTTTTATTTTTGTTGTATACGTATATGCTGCACAAAGTGGCAACGGTTGAAATATTTTAAATGATATGTAAACATTTAAGGACATAATCTAGAGCTATATTTTTTTTTTCCAAAAAACAGACGTAAACAAAATAATTAATGGTCAATATTTCTCAGAATGTGAAATCCTTGTATTCAATGCCAACTAGTTAATGGATAATGGTCTCAATGTCTTAATGTTCAAGCTCGTTTTAAAGAAGTTTGATAAAATGTGTTGAAGAATTTTCTGTACATTTTCATTGTTAAAAAAGTTGGCAAATTCTGCTTGATTCGATCATATAATCTATGGACGAATTAAACTTCAAGTTGACATGAACATATTAGTGATGAGAACTCATCCGGTAGAAAATCGTATGATCTACACTACCCATAATCGCATATCAGTCCCATCTTTGCTTGATTTCCTATCCAAATGGGCAATTATGGGCAGTACATCAGTTTAGAGCAAATTTGGCATATTTGTATAAAAACTTTTTTTTTTCAATTTGACTGAAGATTAATCATAAGTACTATTTACATTGCTTCCATGCCTAATATCACTCAAAACAGCAGTAAATAATGTTGGTCAGGGTTTTCCCTAGTTACTCCTCTGAGCTATGCTAAGGAGAAAATCGCTTTAAATCTTTACATCAAAATCGCAATATCTCTATAGATTATTTTGATTTCTACAAAGCATACGTAGGATAACCAACGCCATCGATTGGTCATCGATGGACTTATTTTGTTGATAATAACGGTCACCGTGTTTGCATCAATCAAGAATATAAAGCAGCTCGATGTGATTACCAAATAGATCTTAGAAAGATATTCTCCATTCCCCCGATTTTGTTGTAAATAACCATCAACATTTTAGTGTTAACCTCACACTACTTCACACATCACTCTGTTATTCTTCTCAACTAAAATCTTTCCACACATTTCATCATTTTCTCCGGGACGCAAGTCCAACTGCCAGTTTCGACGATGATGGTGATGCCCACTGATGACGGTTCAAAGATCGATGGCCAAAAAACAGAAACACCGTGTGTGTTGCTGCCTGGCTAGCTAAGTCACATATCTGTTTCTGAACATCTGAACTCTTCGTGCAAATAGATGTGCACTGTGCGCAATTTTACGGATAATGTGAGTGTGGAACTCTGCGCTTTCCTCTGCGTCTATCCGTTCGTTCGTTCGTCCGGCAAAACTTATCATCAACCGGGTAAAATCTACCCGAACAGCACCGCAAACAGTGCGCACGTTTTCGAGAAAGAAAAACACTTTCATCATCATGTGAAATACACAACACCACACAAAACAACACACAGCTCGGAAACACTTCCATAAACACACCGGATCCGAGCCGGGAGAAGAAAATCTCAACTTGAGGAAGACAAAAAAAAACACAACACAACACCAAAAACTGAAAATAAAATACAAAAACCCGAATGTGTACACTCGTTTCGGTCGTTTTGCTTATTATTATTACCGTGCGCGAGTACAGCAGATTCTAACGTTAGCAGCAGAGCGCAATGCAGAACTTCTTTACTTTGCGGAAGATCCGCGCGAACTGGACTAACAAGTTTGCCGCTGCGGCCAAGACTGACTTGCGTTTCGTTCGACGACGGCGGCGGCGATTCGGACCAGACCGAGACCGAGAGAGACCGATCGGGGATCAACCTGAGTCATCGACGCTTCTCTTCCTTCACTGCTATGCTGTATGCAACGCGACGACGGACAGACGATGGGTGGAGAGTGACCTCGCACGGTGAATGTGTTTATGTTGCCGGCAGCATACCTCCATAGAGACCGAAACTCGCTTGCTGGGGTTAGGAAGAAAATGAAAATGAACGAGTGGAGAGCGAAGAGCACCGAGCACTCATTTTCCAACAGGTTCACGTCTAGTCCTAGTGTAGTGTGGAACTCTCTTACGACTGTGGCACTTTTAATGCAGTTTTTAATTCTATAACAAACTGTGCGAATTTTATTATTCATCTTATCTAGCAAATACCATTCGATGGTGGGACTAGGAGTATACTACAGCTGTCAACCTCCCTACATTTAGGCTGCGGTCAAGGTTACTGTCCATTTCGTTAATTTTAACCTAAATTTGACAGATGGAAAATTTTCAAATAAACTGCTATTCTACCAGACTTATTTCAGACAAACCAGGAATCAATTTTAACAAACAACTTCTCGAAAATCAGACGATCAACAACAGAGGGATTTTCGAACATTATATATTATTTTTGAAGAATCAGTGAAAATTCATCCATTTTTCTGAATTTTTACTTAAATTTGACATTTCGAAAATAAATTATAATGTTCAAAAAACTCTCTGGTAAAATTAACAGGTTGCTTAGATGTTCCATGTTGGTTTCAATCAGCGATGACATGTATCCTGATTTTTGTACATGATAAAAATTGAGATGGTTTTAACGTTGTAAAGCTGCAGTTTTCATGCAAATCAACTAGACTAGATCATTTCTAAGTATCAAACATGAATTGTAAAGGCTAGTTAGATGCATTTTTCAGAAGTATAACGAGAAGATGAATTGAGTTGATAACGATCACAAGTTACGAACAATCTCAATTGAACCTTCGCAAATCATGAATTTTGTGATAGAGCAAATATTATTAAAAGGTTTGATAAAAACTCATTGTCCTCCTTCTTAAATGTTAAGGAAGGAATCATTGTCCTCCTTAATCTTCAAACCTCAAATAAAATGTCCTACTTTTTATGTTTTTGATATGGTAACCCTACGTTCACGGCCACCAGCTACCGCCCGTCCAGTCTTGGGCGTATTCAGCGAGACATCCTTCAGCTTACTCACAATCTCCGACACTCGATGCAAATCGTAGGCACACTTACGCTAGTTACAAAAAAACACACCAGTGCAAAGAAACCGATCCAATAAACGTCACTCTCGCGAAAGCACACCCGTCGTAGTCGAACGGCAAAAAAAGGATTCGGTGGGCAATTTTGTGATACGGATTTCCAAAATCAACCGGGAATGCACGAGTTTCACCACACCCAAGTGCGAAACACGTTCAGAAGCACTTTTGGTACACTTTCGTTCGAAAACACTTAATTTTTTTCAAAAATAGTTGCGAGTGAACCAACATCATCACCGCGTAAATAAACTAAAATTAAAATTATCACTCGCGATGCCACAAATTTCAGGACCGGGAGAAAAAATCAAACAACGCAGATAGCGTCAAATCTTCTGTTTTCTTTCTCGATTCTAAAACTTCTCGGAAAGCGAGAAAACCACCACTCACACACATATAACCGTCCGGGAGGAAGAGTGCCAGCGCTAATCCGGCAAATACAGCCGAAAACTATGTAAGCGAATGCACGCACATAACAGAGAACAAACTTAAAACACAACCGTATCCAAAGGCGTTCGAAACTCGACTCTCATTCTAATCTACGATTCCACATACTATTAAATTAATAATTTTTTACACATGAGAACCTCATATCGATCAGAATGAATTGTGCATATGTTTAGGATCAACAAACATTTTTAGGCGCAAAGGAGCAACAGGATCGAGCTGATAACGTTTCTTAATTCCAAAATCTGAAGACTGTTTGAATAACATGTTTAGGTAATGGGCAGCAACAACGGACAGATAAACAACTTACAGCTTCAATTTATTAAATGCTTGATATAACGATTGCCAGCAACGCCGGCTGGGTGTATCCTATGGCTTACCCTCCCTACTAATAAAAATCCACTCTTCCCGTGACACTTATGAGGGTTCTCTGCATCTCTCTTAAGTAAGTGTCGGACTAACATTCCTCCCCTTTCCCCACCAGATGCAAGGACGTGGCCAGGACAGCTCTGGTCTGTTGGAGGGAGACACATCCTTTATCTAAGAGCTAGTAATTAATCACAAATTACTATCTAACAGCAACGGATGAAATTTTGATAATCTTTTTAAATTTGGGATGTTTAAGAATCTTGAAACATTTTATAATTTTAGGAACCTTCTAGAAATTTTTAAGTGCGCGATCTCAAATGCTTTTCAAAGTCCATGATATTTTAAATTTCATAGAAGTTTACCGAAGTCTGTGGACGCTATAAACACGAATTTTACAAATAGATGGACGTGCCATAAAAACGAATTTTACAAATAGATGGAATAAAGTTTGAAATTGTTTCAGACACTTTGAAATTTAATTGATTGAAGGCAGTGGCGTCCCGTAACCTGTACACCAACTTTCAAAACCAGATTTAATGCCATATTCATACTCGAATCGGATGAAAAATACCCTTAATCTTCTAGTTTACTCGATATCTACACACTTAGATTTTTTGCCGAGATGGGCACCACTGAGCAGTTCGGCAATCTATTCTGCTGGATCTCAGTGAAAATTTTTCCGAGATTCAGTTAACAAACGGGTATTTTGACGAGATTTCGGCTAACAAACTTAAATTTTGCTGAGATCTCAGTAAAAATAAATGCCGGTCTGCTCGGTGGTGCCAATCTCGGCAAAAAATCTAAGTGTGTATCCATTGCAAGCAATATTTTGATAATTGTTTATGTTTTGAAAGCTGCTGCACGGGTAGATTGAGGTTAACCTTAAGGAAACGCCACTGATTGAAAGGAAGTAAATCCGTTGGTCCCCGGTTCATGAGTTGATGGGTTGATAGGTAGGGTCCAGGTGTGGAAGCTGCCTCCCTGGCCTCGGTAGCATTGGTGCTAAGCACGGAAAACAAGATCGGCGGCAAACAAATCAAGAAAAAAAAAACACATCTTAATCACTGGTAGTGGTGCGGGATAATGATGGCCATTTTTTTTTTAATTTTTGGATCGCATCTATCACATCGTTGCCAACGACTACAGAGCCCAGCGGCGATGCACAGTGGTGCCAAAGGTTTCAAAACACGCGCTTTTTTATTTACGCTGAAATGGTTAATTAAAGGTACTAGGTGTCTTCTGAGAAGTTTCTCGGGTAACAACACTCCTTCTTATGGTAAAAGAAAATTAAAGATTAATCCACCTAACAGTGAGATGCAAAATGTATTTTGTTAATATGATGAGATACAAAATAGTTGTGTTTGGCAAAACTGTAGAGAACATTATTGTGAACAACTTTGCTAAATACTATAACTTTCTAGTTCTTATAACTGCTGACATATAAAGGTTTTTTTGTGGCGACATCGTTCAAATCAATTTTGTACCTGTAACATATTCTACAAAGATGTTAGAAATTTCAAATCACATATCTTTTAAGAAGACTGCAAATCATTCCTCGTTCTGCTAGCGAATGAGCAACATCAGGGTCTGTTGTCTCGTCACAAGGCATAGCTTTGAAAGTGTTTTTTCACCGCGAAACGTTATTTTCCGGAAAAAGTTTTTGTGCCTCAGGTGACTCGCGCATTTCTGGAGGAAGCAGCCGATCCTGGCGAAGCCTACGGTCGGACTGTCCACCTTTAAAACCCGCTTCGACGATATCGAAATTCGGCATACGGCAAAACACATGGACGGTGTGTACAACTGGAAACAATAACCAGCAGAAAGCAGTGAGCCACCGCACGGACGGTGTGTACGACCGGCATCTATTGTGGCATAGCAGCAACAATATAAGCAGTAGAAACGGTAAGGGCAAATAGAAGCACGTATCTGTTTTTTTGTATACCCATTCCTCTGACTGTTTGCTTGTGAATCGTCTGTCTCTCCCCCAGTAAACGATTCCACATAGGGTGGTTCGTAAATCAAAAAAAGTAAAAATAAAATTATTTACTTCCTAACGAAAGTTCTAAATTTCGTATGGATGATGCACAGGGGGGCGTCAAGCCTCCCAATGATAAAGTTAGAAAGCGTCATTACCAGGCGTCTTCTGCTTCGCCTTGGGTTGTCTACTTTCGGCAGAAAGAGAAAGCCCTAAACTTCTTAGGGATTAAAAGAACGTTGACGCGTCGTTTCCCGGGGACCGAATTTCATCAGGTCAATCGGAACAAACTGCGTATAACTGCGCTCACATATAAAGTCGCAAATGAGATTGCTGACGACGAGGGTTACAATGAAGAGTATTACGTCTACATCCCATCTCGAGATGTGGAGATAGACGGCGTGGTCTCTGCAGTGAGCCTGACGTGTGATGACGTCATGGAAGGTATGGGGCGCCTTCAAAATGCTGCAACATCTACCGTGGACGTTCTGGGTTGCAGGATATTGTATTCAGCGACCACGGTAGATGGTCAAAAGACTTATTCCCCTTCAGGCTAACTACAGGTGTCTTTCGCTGGATCGGTTCTCCCAAAGTTTTTAGAAATTGAAAATGTTTTTTTCCCGGTGCGACTTTTTGTACCAAGGGTATACAATTGTACCAACTGCAAAAAGTTGGGACACACAGCTGCTTTTTGTGACAACAAGCCCCGTTGTGGCAAATGTAGCCAAGACCACATGGAGGGTGCTTGCCAACAGGAAGCAACTAAATGTGCTTACTGTGGCAAAGAACCTCTTCATGCTTTGCAGGACTGCCCCGCGTACAAGAAGCGTACCAATAATGTGAAGCGTTCAATAAAAGAACGCTCCAAGCTGACGTTTGCAGAAATGGTTAAGTTGCAAAATGGAACCTCTGCTTCGTTGGCATCAGCCGCTCAAAATGAAAACACTTTTGAGATTTTGTCTTCCGATGAACTGGACTCTGACATAGCAGATGAGAGTGAGTCTCCGGAGGTACACGCCCCTGGTAAACGGAAGCCGACTAGCTCCCCGGGAGTGCGCCGGAAAAAAAATAAAACCACTCTCAAAAGCATGCAAAAATCTGAAGGTAGCGGGGATTCATTGAAAAAGCCGAACAAATCGGTAATTGCTGCTCCATCTGATCCTTGCTGCAGCTTTTCCACCCCGCCGCTACCTAATAAAGGTAATCGTAAGAGATTACCAAAAATAAACACCACGTCTACTCGCAATTCAAAGAAAACTCTCCCGTCCAAGCGAGCAAAGATTAAATTTAAGGACATTGTGGATAACATTTTGAATGCCCTCGGCTTTCTCGACGAATCGCCACTTCGAGGGCTTATTGACCTGCTTGTTCCTATAGTCGGAAACTACTTCAAGCAATTGACTGCATCATGGCCCCTCATTGGTGAATTCATATCTTTCGATGGATAATTCGTCGAGTGAGGATCAAGATATGATCACTTTATTACAATGGAACTGTCGTAGTTTAATACCTAAATTAGACTCGTTCAAGTATTTGATTCACAATTCTGATTGTGATATATTTGCACTCTGTGAAACTTGGCTTTCTTCTGAAGATGAACTAAACTTCCACGATTTTAACATTATCCGCCTGGACCGAGATGATTCATATGGTGGCGTACTTTTGGGGATCAAAAAGTGCTACTCCTTCTATAAAATCTCAATCCCAATAATTTCAGGCATTGAAATTGTCGCTTGCCAAATAAATGTGAAGAACAAAGATCTTTGCATAGCTTCTGTATATGTCCCTCCAAGGACTTCCATAAACCGCCGTCAGCTTTGGAGTTCAGTTAATATCCTTCCATCTCCAGTACTAATACTGGGCGATATGAACTCACACGGTACTGGTTGGGGCGAATCATACGATGACAATAGAGCGGGTATTTTCTATGATTTGTGCGACGATTTCAACTTGACTATCTTGAACACTGGTGAAGCAACACGTATAGCAAACCCTCCTGCTCGAGAGAGCCGTCTTGACATTTCTTTGTGCTCTAACTCACTATCATTAGATTGTCTGTGGAAGGTTATCAATGATCCCCATGGTAGTGATCACTTGCCAATTATTATTTCAATCAAAAGTGGTCTTCTAAAAACAGATCAGTCAATTCAAGTTCCTTTTGACCTCACGAGGAACATTGATTGGCAAAAATTTGTATCGGCGGTAACTCTTGGTATTGATTCTACCGATCCTCTACCACCACTGGAAGAGTATCGTTTCTTTACCGAGCTAATCTACAAAAGCGCATTAGAAGCTCAGAAACGACGTGTTCCAAGTGCATCCCTCAAAAGAAGACCCGCCACCCCTGGCTGGGATGACGAATGCACAAAGTTGTATCTTGAGAAATCCAATGCCTTTAAAGATTATCGTAGACATGAAAGATCTGAGCTTTTTGAAAAGTATCTAAAGCTTGAAAAAAAGCTTAAAAAGTTACTAAAAGCAAAGAAACGAAACTACTGGCGTACTTTTATCGAGGGACTTTCTAGAGAAACCTCGATGACAACGCTTTGGAAAAAGGCTCGCTATATGCGAAACTGCTCATCTTCCAATGAGAGTGAAGAATACTCCTCCCAATGGATATTCGACTTCGCTAAAAAGGTTTGTCCAGATTCTGTTCCAGCACAACCAACTTTACGGGATACAGCCCGAAGTAACGGTTCTCTGGATGAACCATTCACAATGCTGGAATTTTCAATGGCACTTCTTTCATCAAATAACTCTGCTCCGGGAAGCGATATGATCAAATTTGACCTTCTAAAAAACCTCCCCGATATCGCTAAAAGACGATTACTTAACCTATATAATTCATTTATGGAATTCAATATAGCTCCACCAGCATGGAGACAGGTTAAAGTAATAGCTATTCAAAAGCCTGGGAAACCAGCGTCTGATCACAATTCTTACCGTCCGATCTCTATGTTATCATGCCTGAGGAAATTATTAGAAAAAATGATCCTATTAAGACTTGACCATTGGGTTGAATCAAACAATCTACTTTCAAATACGCAATTTGGTTTCCGGAAGAGTAAAGGAACAAACGATTGTCTAGCGATGCTTTCATCTGATATTCAACTGGCCTTTGCGCACAAGGAGCAATTGGCTTCAGTCTTTTTGGATATTAAGGGCGCATTTGATTCGGTTTCCATAGACATACTGTCAGACAATTTGCACAGTAGTGGATTACCCGGTATTTTGAATAATTTCTTGTATAATTTGCTGTCAGAAAAACAAATGACCTTCAAACTAGGTCAACTGACAACTTCTAGAATTAGCTACATGGGCTTACCCCAAGGTTCATGTTTAAGTCCCTTGCTTTATAATTTCTATGTCAAAGATATTGATAACTGCCTAGATAATCTATGCACGCTTAGACAGCTTGCAGACGATGCCGTGGTTTCCACGAGAGGTCCACGTGCAGAAATCTTGCAAAGACCATTGCAAAATTCCCTAAATAATCTGTCTCTCTGGGCAAGAAATTTAGGGATCGAGTTTTCACCGCAAAAAACTGAATTGGTAGTGTTTACAAGGAAGCGGTTTCCAGCCCAACTGCGTCTAAATCTTTTGGGCAGAGACATTACCCAATCTTTAACCTTCAAATACCTTGGAGTCTGGTTTGATTCAAAATGCACTTGGGGTACCCACATTACGTATTTGAAACAAAAGTGTCAACAAAGGATCAACTTTCTACGATCAATTTCCGGGACATGGTGGGGTGCTCACCCGGAAGACCTCATTAAACTATATAAAACGACTATTCTTTCAGTTCTTGAGTATGGCTCTTTTTGCTTCCTCTCGGCAAGAAAAACCCACCTAATTAAAATGGAACGCATTCAATATCGTTGTTTACGTATTGCCCTTGGATGTATGCATTCAACACACAATATGAGCCTAGAGGTACTAGCGGGCGTAAAACCCATGCAGAACCGTTTCTGGGAGCTCTCATTAAGAATATTGATTAAATGTAGTGTCAGTAACAACCTTGTGATTGAAAACTTCGAAGAAATGCTCGAATTGAGCATCCAGTCTAGATTCGTGCGAATCTATCTTAATTATATGTCATCGGATATTAGCCTTCTTTGCTATAACCCCTCTCGTGTATGCTTTACTAACTACAGTTCCCCCATTGGCTATGATCTCTCCATGAAACAGGCTATTCAAGGAGTTCCAGATCAACTTCGACCTATCTCAATTCCCCGCATTTTTGCTGAAAAGTACCAACAAGTCAATTGCAATAGAAGATTTTTCACTGATGGATCACGCATTGATGGATCCACTGGCTTCGGCGTCTTCAATGAATACTCAACCGTCTTTCGGAAACTTCAGGAACCTTGTTCCGTTTATGTTGCTGAGCTAGCAGCAATCAACTTCGCATTGGGGATGATTTCCGATATGCCCATAGACCATTACTTCATCTTCTCGGATAGTCTCAGTTCGATTGAGGCTATTCGGTCGATGAAACAAGGTAGGCACTCATCTTATTTCCTTTCAAAGGTAAGGGAACAGATGAGTTTGCTGGTCGAAAGATCATATATGATTACCTTTGTATGGGTCCCCTCACATTGCTCAATCCCAGGCAATGAGAAGGCAGACTCTCTCGCAAAGGTGGGCGCACAACAAGGCGAGATTTATGATAGAAGAATTTCACATGATGAATTTTTCCCATTAGTACGTCAGAGTTCTCTTTTAAGTTGGCAAAACGATTGGACAAATAATTCTCTTGGGCGGTGGTTACATTCCATTATTCCAAATGTTTCTTCGAGAGCGTGGTTCAAAGGTCTGGATGTAAGTCGGGGATTCATTCGAGTGATGTCAAGACTTATGTCCAACCACTACTCGCTAGACGCACATCTCTATAGAATAAACCTCGTTGACAGCAATATATGTAGGTGCAGAACCGGTTATGATGACATCGATCACGCAGTTTGGTATTGCCCGGGTAATGACGCCTCCAGAGCACGACTATTGGATACCCTAGAGGCCCGAGGTAGACAACCCTTCCGTGAAGTAAGAGATGTATTGGGAACACGTGATCTTCCCTACATGCAAGCGATCTACGAATTCCTTTGTTTGTCTGATGTTAGAGTTTGATGTGACTATCCCCTCCTTTCCAAACAATTTCCCGCCATTGTGTCCCAGTCTTATTATCCTCCTGTTCATGTGCTACTTGCCCCTGCCCAGCCAGGATTTGGTCAACCGTCCGAGAGTAGTATCTGAAGGAGGCTTCAGAAACCAGTTTCCTACCTAGATCCTTCCAATTGAAATTGTTACCTATTAACCTCGAGCCCGCCACGAGTAATTGGTACCCAATACTAACCTAGAAATACTGCTATTTAAAATGTAAATCAAACATTACTGATTTTGGCTCCGCAAAGTGTCACACACGACTGAGCCTAATAAATAAACGAACTAGTTAAAAAAAAAGAAGACTGCAAAATGCTATCATTAATATTTGAAAAGTTATTTACATTTTTTGGTTGAAAATTACCCAACTTCCAATACCAATAACTTCTAAACGGGCAAAAACGAGCAGGCCATTCTTTGAGCAATTGAAAGTACAAGAAAATGCAATGAAATGGTGAAGAAACCAGACCGCCCCTACGTGACCCTTAACCGAAATACTTGCATTGAAACTTGTCACTTTTCAAAATTTTAAATGGCGATTTTGTGAAACCACGGGACTGTTATCGAGTAGGTGTGAAAAGAGGCATACAAATGGATAACCAAGCAACCTGGGTTATTTCTAATGACTAACAAAATGACTCGGGATCAAAATCAGACCACCCCAAACGACCCTTGACTGAATCGCTTATGTACTTTAAATATTTTTCGATTTTGTCAATAAACAATACCAAAATCATTCATGTTTAATGTTTATTACGTTCCGATTCAAATTTTACGAATCTCAAAGAGCGCTTGCAGTTTCCTCTTCGTCGATATCGCTGTTCTCGCCGTTGTCATCTGTGATGGCTAAAAGTTGCAGAGCATTCCCGGAGCACACTTAACTTTTGTTTTCCAGTAGTTCCCTCATGTTGGAAATTAACGGATCAGAAGACGGTGAAGAAGATCTGTATTCGTGGCTTCTTTGGAAAACTTTCCTGTGTGGTGGGTTCTGTATTGCTTGGTAGCTTTGTTTTTGCTTTCCTGGGCCTCTTCAGATAGTTGCCCAATGGGTATTAGAAACGAAGAAACCACTTTCGCTCCTTGTATGAGCACTTCATGAATAAACACGGGGAGATAGTACCACACAGCAAAGAATAAATTTTAATATTACATTCAAGAGGATGCACTTCAATCATGTCGAAAATCTCATGTATTTTTTTTTTTGGCCACAAAAATAAACAAATGCAGTAAAAGCAGCGTAATGTCAGTTCATGCACTGTGTTAATTTGTCCTGTTTGGCAAGTAATATTACACCATATTTTTGACACGATTGAAGTGCATCCACTTTGATGTGATATCAAAATTAATTTTTTGCTGTGCATGGATATAGTTCGACTTGTTTACGAGCCGTTTCTATTCCGCAGCTTTCGAACCTCTCGCAGTTAATTTCGTAGCCTGATGATAGTATAAAAGTTATAAGTTGAATACACATTTATCCAAGTATTCATATGATTTATTACATGACGTTAATTTCCAACATGAGGGAGCTACCGAAAAAAAAAAGTGAGGTGTGCTCCGGGGATGTTCTGCAACTTTTGGTCATCACAGATGACAAATCGAAAAATATTTTAAGTACATAAGCGATTCAGTCAAGGGTCGTTTGGGGGTGGTCTGATTTTGATCCCGAGTCATTTTGTTAGTCACTAGAAATAACCCAGGTTGCTTGGTTGTCCATTTGTATGCCTCTTTTCACACCTACTCGATAACAGTCCAGTGGTTTCACAAAATCGCCATTTAAAATTTTGAAAAGTGACAAGTTTCAATGCAAGTATTTCGGTTAAGGGTCACGTAGGGGCGGTCTGGTTTCTTCACAATTTCATTGCATTTTCTTGTACTTTCAATTACTCAAAGAATGGCCTGCTCGTTTTTGCCCGTTTAGAAGTTATTGGTATTGGAAGTTGTGTAATTTTCCACCAAAAAATGTAAATAACTTTTCAAATATTAATGATAGCATTTTGCAGTCTTGTTAAAAGATATGTGATTTGATATTTCTAATATCTTTGTAGAACATTTCAAACATGTAGAAATATTAGCTTAGCTTAGCTTAGTCTGACTGCACGTATCGATAGTTGCACTCCGTGATTGATCTGAACCAGTGAAATTGTACAAAGAATCAACTGAATGGGGCTTGGGAGTAACCTGCCATTCTCAGTGTACATATTCCAGTGACTCCTACCTTTAAAGATCAATAACGTCACCGGCCACGTCCTTGCAATCAGGTGGGAGAGGGAAGGAATGTTAGTATGTGACTTTTGTTGTTTTGGGACCGTGTTTACCTCTGCATCCCACAAAAGTCACAGGAAGGAGGTTTTGTTAGTGGGTTAGGTTCGTTGGATCAGGATTCACCTTGATAAGTGATGCGATCTTTTGTTTTGTGTAGTTATTTATAAGTGTTTTCGATTTATGCTCTAAACAGCCGGCTGTCTAGAGATGTAGATCATTATTAGATGTGTGTATACCGATTTAAACCAACAATAAGGATACTGTTGGGGCCACTCACAAAGTGTGATGGTGGTTTATTTAGTTCGGAAGAAAATGAATATGTATACTTCTTTTTTTTTATATAATAGAACGAATTTGTACTGATTCAAACCAAAAGCAAGGGTTCTATTGGGGCAACTCACGAAGTGCGATGGTGGTTTATACTATAAGGGCATAAAACAAAATCAAGAGCCATTTCGGTTTCCATAGCTTCCTAGACACTCGGCCGCAAAATAATCTTATCCGACGGAAACGTCTCGATCATCGCGCGATTTACCGTATTGATTCAAATTCCGAACAGTGCGTTAAAATCATCCTTTGAAAAACACCTTTTTTACCTAAAATATTGCTGATCCGCTCAGAATGTATTTAAACATTTCAAACATGTAGAAATATTGTAGAAAAAGTTACAGGTACAAAATTGATTTTAACGATGTCGCCACAAAAAAACCTTTATATCTCAGCAGTTATAAGAACTAGAAAGTTATAGTATTTAGCAAAGTTGTTCACAGTAATGTTCTCTACAATTTTGCCAAACACAACTATTTTGTATCTCATCATATTAAAAAAATACATTTTGCATCTCACTGTTAGGTGGATTAATCTTTAATTTTATTTTACCATAAGAAGGAGTGTTGTTACCCGAGAAACTTCTCAGAAGACACCTAGTACCTTTAATTAACCATTTCAGCGTAAATAAAAAAGCGCGTGTTTTGATACCCTTGGCACCACTGTGCGATGGTGTGATCCAACATAGACAAAGTTTCATTTAAATCGGAAAGACTTAAATCTTGTCATATACCTATTTCGTGTATAACTGCTCTATTTCTTCAGCTTCATCTTAACATGCGTCAATCAGCTGTTCAAGCAGATAACATCATCGAAATTTCCAGCTACCGGCTAGATGCATTCGTCATCACCTGCATGCGTTTTGTAAACTGTACATGTACACAAAGCAAATCATGCACCATAAGCATGACTTATCGCCTCTTCCGTTGCTGTCGGGGCGAGGGTTGCATTTCGAGAAAGTACTGAGTTCCAGAGCGTAATTTCGGCCGGTAGACTTGGTAGGTACCAACTGCTACATATATGCATGCATGCAGATAGACGAGAAGATTCAACAACGACGAAGTGGCGCCTTATATTACCGTATGTTACCTCAGCAAACCGATCGGATCCGATCCGACTCGTTCCAGAGTTCATTCGTTTTCGGAATTTCAACGGACACTCAGAGAGTACTGCTGTAAAGGGTGTCCACGATGAAATTGCCACACTATGAAATTGCTCTAACTTTTTAACCGTTGGGTAGAATTTAATGAAAATTTGGGTGGATTTAGTTCATAGTGCATTATTTACATCCTGCAAGTTTTAAAGTCCTGTGATCAAAACTCGCGGAAATGGAGTCGAAAGAACAGCTCGTGCGTGATAAAATCTTGCGCATTCATCACGAGAACAAGGATCTCTCGCATCGTTCCATCGCTAAAACGTTGGGAATCGCGAATTCCACGGTGTCGCGAGTGATTAAGCGGTTCGAGGAACGGTTGACCACCGATCGGAAGCCTAGAAGTGAAGGAAAAAGTATTCCGTACAACACCAAAAATCACAACCGCGTAGTTGGGGCCTTCAACCGAAATCCGAACGCCTCCGTTAGGGATGTGGCTAAGAAGCTGCACCTAAGCCGAAGTTTTGTCCAGAAGGCCAAAACTAAGGCTGGGCTTCGAACGTTCAAGGTACAAAAGGCCCCTAATCGCGACGAGAAGCAGAACAAGTCCGCCAAAACCCGTGCCAGGAAGTTGTACCTCAACATGCTGACGAAAGTTGAATGCTGCATCATGGACGACGAAACATATGTGAAGGCCGACTTCAAACAGATCCCCGGCAACCTGTTTTTCATGGCCAAGGATAAGTTCAGCGTTCCGGAGCATGTCCGCACTCAGAAGATGTCCAAATTTGCGAAGAAATTCCTGGTTTGGCAAGCCATCTGCACGTGCGGGAAGCGGAGTGCACCTTTCGTGACCCAGGACACGATGAACGGACAGGTGTACATAAAAGAGTGCCTCCAGAAGCGGCTGCTTCCTCTCCTGAAGGCCCACAACGTCCCAACAATCTTCTGGCCGGATTTGGCCTCATGCCACTACTCCAAGGACGTGCTGAAGTGGTATGCGGACAATAAGGTCAATTTCGTGCCGAAAATGTTCAACCCTCCCAACACTCCGGAGCTCCGCCCCATCGAGAAGTACTGGGCGATTATGAAGCAGCACCTTCTTAAACGACCTAATGTAGTGAAGACAGTCGAGGAACTGAAGAAAGTATGGGTTTACATGCAAAAAACGGTTGATTCACAGGTTGTGCAGAATCTTATGGCCGGGGTTAAGGCCAAGGTGCGGGCATTTGCGTATGGACTGTAAATAAAATACGAGTAAAATGGTAAAATGAAGTTTAATAGTTATTTCTCAATTTCTGAAAATTTGATGGCAATCGGATGAAAACTCGAATTTTGCGAATCAATTTTGTGTGTGGCAATTTCATCGTGGACACCCTTTACGACCGAATCGTGTTGAGAGAATGAGAAGATCTCTAAATTTGCCGGTACACAACACGAAGCATAAAAATAAACATAAGACGTGACGTATGTTGTATGTTGCTACTTTTGCCGAGACCGGGAACATTTCCTTATGCATTAATGAATGAGTAGCTATTCTATGTTGAAACACTTATTGACTTGATGCTCGAAAGATTGGAGTGTAAATTAACTTGAAATCCCGGTCATGTTTGCCCCGTGGTTTTTCCCAATAAATTTACAAGAAATCAACTTAAAAAGCATACAAGTCAATTGTAAAATCAAACCAAATCAGCTTACTATGTAACAAATAGAGATCATCCAAAATAAATATAATCCAAAAAGAGAAACCGTCAAAAAATTACGCATCAATGATGGGGTTGAAGACATCTTAATGAATTCCCAGGTGATGAACTGCGCTTAGGTCAAGAAAAGCGAATTTTGACCAATTCCAAACGTCGCATCGCATCGGCGTCTTATGTTTTGTTCGTTCCACCCAAAGTACCTAACCGTCCGTGGCAGCTCAGTCGAACAAGCGCGTCACCGGAAATCACTGTACCATCACATCCACCTACGCAAAATAAAAGACGGAAAAACTTAATAACAACAAGTGACAAGTGTCTCAATTTCGATAGGCGCACGCCCCGACGGATGAAACTGTCCAAAAACGTTACTCTTTCCTAATTAAAAATTCGTATCAAATTCAACTCACCGCGAGGCACTCTAATTAAGCTTCTTCCTATGTGCGCAAGACGTGGTCGGTTGGCTCACTGCAAAATACAAAAAAAAACGTATTTTTCCGAATCTAATTTGCAGCTCTACCATCAGAAACGCATCGCACCGAAGAAGTGGAAATGAGGGGAGAACCGTGCGAGCTGCACACTTTCGGTTTCGCTGCCAAAATGGACAAAGGTAAAAGAGTGCGGAAAATTAGTGAAACGTTTACATGCCGCCGCCGACCGATGCGATGGCCGACTGGCGGGAGGTTCGAACCGTTGTTGGTTGTAGTTTTCACTCCGGGTAAGATCTATGGGAAGAGACTCCTAGGCACACAGTGAAGCTTTGTAACCTTTTTTATTTTAGGAGGGTTTATGAATAAATATGATTTGGGTGTTTGAGGAATTTCCATTTCAAGCACAAAAGTGATGCAACTGATTTGAAATGCTAAAATTTTCTGTTTTCATTGGACTGAAAGTGAAATTTTAACCGTCGGTTTTGGAAGCATGACCGATTACTAAATAAGTTCACAAAATTGTAAGCAGTCCTATCGTTATGACGTTTGAGCAGGATGAAATAAATTGAAAGCTGCTTAAAAGTTGGGCATAGTAAAACTTAAAAATAAAGAGAGAAGGATTAGTAATTTCCATTTAATTTCTTAGATATGCTTGAAAGATACGCGTATTTCGTCTACAATGTGAAGACTTCTTCAGTGCCTTGTATAGAGTTTTAGTGCAAGACACTGCTGAAATTAGTGAAGTTAAATGGAAATTATTAATCCTTCTCTCTTTCCTTATACTAGCAACTAGCCAATTGGTGACATGTTAATCATTGATCAATTATTTATCGCTTAAAATATACTTTTGATCAGTGTTGGATATTGCACGGCACGGGAGCAAAGTGCAAGCTGATCGATCACTATAAAAAATGATCCCGCTCATAGCAATCTATGATCACCTCTCAAAAATTTCGCTCTGTTCATGAACTTGGCGTTCTCCCATAGAACTTGAACGGCGCTCATGAAACAGACTACATATGGGTTCGCACAACTAAACCGAAATCGCGACGTTGACCTGCGATGCGGAATGCGGCAGTGGATCATCGATTTATACCGAAAAGATCTCGTGCTGTTTCTGAATGAAGCCAAGCAGAGGTTCCAACTCCATTTTCATCAGACAATTAGTGTTTCGTCTGTCTGTATAATTTTACACGAAACAGGGTTTTCATGGAAAACCATAGAACGTCGAGCAATACAGATACGCGACAAGGAAATCATCCGTTTTTGGAAAGAATTGTTAGCAATACCTTGGGATGTCTACAATCTTTTGTTACTTGATAAGGTTGTATTTGACAATCGTGACATGCTAAGGAAAAAAGGATACGAAGTCATCGGAAAAAAAAAGTTATTTATCGTGGAGAGTTTTGTCGGAGACCACGAGTGTCTTTTGGACGGATGAGACCTTCGCCAGGGCTAAATTTTTTGATTTCTGCAAGAAATTTGCCTTAAACATTCCATGATTTCATTCTGTATGGATCATGGATGGTGCAAGTATCTATTGTGATCCAAATATCATTCGTTACCTCCGGTCTATAGGAAAAATTCCTATAATTCTTCCTCCTTATTGTTCCTTTTTCAATCCTATTGAAATTGTTTTTGTTTTAATGAAAAAGTTCGTAATAAGATACCATAGAGAAAACGGCCCAATTTTGAGTGACGTTTGTACAACCGTTAATCATTTTAAACAATTTCCAACTAAAAGGATTTAAGTCAAGACCCAAAAAGCATGGATTTTAATATTTGTCCGGTTTAACGTTGTGGATTGGAATCAATTTTATATCTATGTATTTTATTCAAGCAGACTGTACTTCTGATAAAAATAAAACAAACTAAAAATATTTCATAAAAAAGTTACATAGGTTATCTCTGTCAATAATGAAATCACAATCAGTCATCCGAGACCAGAGCTGGTAGTGCTGGTGCTATATAATAGTAGTGACTTTACCCAAGTAACATTGCATGTTTTATCAAGGTTTTAAAGCGTTCTACAAGTCCAATTCATGGTCTACAGAACCTTCATAAAACCAAAATTGTTACTTGGGTAGTGACTAAAATTACGGAAATAGTGACCAAATAGTGACTTGTAAATACTAAATAAATAACCATTTATATGGTAACTTTGAAATTCAAATACGATTTGATATTGAAATAAACTTTTTATGTCATGGAACTTAAAATCTAATTTAGTCAAATCTCACAACGGAATCTCCTATGATGAGCATTTGAAGTGATATTAATAATTTACTTTTGCTTACGTTATACATGATGACTAACAATTAGTAATTCACAATTTTTTATGATCTTGAACTTGAATTCGCTAAGAACTTTTAACAGGATTTCTTCAGAATGACCTCAAGTACTTTTTTTAGAATAATTCCCCTTCTCTTAAACTTAGAGACCAATAAGCTTTTACAAAAATAAAATTGCATTCTTGAAATTCTTTGCAGCAAAATCAACAAAAATCTTGGAAATAGATTATTTTGGTTGTTGGAAATGCTTTACATCAAATATCAGAATTAAAGTGGAAATTTTATACAATAGATGAGGAGATGAAAGTAAAGAGTTGATAGTTCCGTTATGGTACGGCAGTTTGAAATTTGTATATACAAAGTAGAAAGCGAACACCCTGTCCAAGGATGAGGGGCTTGATGATGATTTGTCAAGTGTCGCTATGATTTTTTTTTGTAATTTGTTAAAATTGTAGTAGGGTTAACTACCCCATTTTCGGCCTATTAAGCACAACCCGCACTTAGTCCTTCTTTATCTAGCGTAGTTTAGCACAAAACGGAATGTTATTATTACTGATGGCTTCCAAATTTATTTACCTTTCCGTATGTACCGTAAGATTTGATAAAGAGAAACCAATCGTTGAGATATTGTCAAAAGTCTAACACTGCTTCTTGACACCAAACTCGGCCTACGGATTCTAAACTCGGCCTAGCGCATTGAAACGCCATTGAAACGCAAATGAATTCACTTCGGCGTATCGGATGAAGATAAAAATTGATTCGGTCGGAGCGCCTTCTTTTATTTCTGGAAATAATGCGTGCAAGCCTTCATATCCGGCGTTCTCATTGACTTCGTTCGGTAGCTTATTAACTAAAGTATCGTGCCAAACGCATAATTGACTTGTTAACTCTGAAATAATGGATTTATTTGAAGTTTTCTGCTCGATAGGCCCAAAACGGGCGATTAGGCCGAACTAGTTCTCTACCATATTTCTCCAGTTCATTGATTTGAAAGGTTCATGCGAGTTAATTTCACGGAGCCGTAAATTGCAGTTTATCATAATTTCAATATGAGCACAAAATAAAATAGTAATTTCAAATTCGCTTTTGTAATGCTAAGGTAAATAGTTTGCTTTGAGTGTAAAATTAATTTATTAGAAAGTTCTAACAGTTTTTTTTTTTTGCACTTCAAACTTGACGGGTCATACCTCAGTACCTCAGCATAGTAGCAGTGACAGTGTCGCATGTCCTAACAACAGCTGCCTGCGACTAGTGTTCGAGGGGCCGACAGGGCTGAATACGGGTCAATACTAACAAAACTCTAACACTAACATGACCCCGAAACTAACGTTCATCCATTGCACTAATAGTTATAATGTAGTTGTACTTTCCTAATAACCCATCTATCACAGACAAACAGACATAACACTCGCAGGTTGTTCATCGAATACGCATTTGACGGTCAATTTGAGTGTTTTTGGTTGGTGGTGCCGCCACCTGTGGCGCGCACGGTCGGTTCCCTTGCGTTTGACGTCTGCACATTAGCGCCATCTGTTCAGCGTACTATCCATCACATGATACTCAACAGATGGCGGTAGTGTTTTAGTGACTATGTTTTGTGGAGAGAAATATTAAATGTGTTATTTCTGTTTGTCTGTGCATCTATGTTTCTTTTTCGTTGTGTGTGTGTGTATGTGTGTGTGGGGGGGGGGGGGGGTTTATGTAACCAATACTAATACCTTTCTCTCTGTTCTTTTATTCGTTTTCTATATCCCTTCACCATCACCTCATATCCCATCATTTTGACGAGAGATGAGTTACTTGCATGGTGCCTGCCCAAGTCGTACTACAGGATAATATGCTGAGCGTGGTTCTATCACAAAAACCACGTAGGAACGCAAATCGATAGAGCTGAGAAATAATGAGGTAAATTCTACACAGCATTTTAAAGGAGCCAACTCTAAGCAGGTAATAATAGCAATTAATAATCAAACAACCATTAAAAGGTTAGAATGAATTTATTTATTTTAAATACAGTAATGACCCCATTTTGTCAGCCCCTCCGCGCTTCAGACTTTTTACTTTCAATAATTTCACATAATCATAAATCTAAATTTTTCTCATTCGTCATTCGTTAAGAGGGATATTTAAAGTATTCTTTGGTGCAATAGATTCAAGAAGATTACTGAAAAAGGGCATGGGTTTTGTAGAACATTGGAAAACATTTTCAACAAAGGGGACTGACAAAATCGAGACATTACTGTATTCCATTTACATTTACATGATTTATCACATATATATGGTCGTAATCTAATACACAGTTGATCACAATACGAGCCTAAAAGCTGCAGTGACCTAGTGAGCACCATAGCTCGAGTCGTCTGTTATCGCATGGAGAGCCCAACCGAGATGCTAGCCTATTAACCCTCCGTTACTCGCGCTGTTGTACACACAAGAGCTTTCCATTGCCATTTTGTTGCTGAGTTACCAATCGATCTGAAACCAACGAGTATTCCTCAAAAAACTTGTTTTGATCTAAACAAGCTAAACTTTGATTACAGTAAACACCTAAAAAATGCGGATAATAGGGAAAACGTAAATGGAATCCGTGTAAACTGTGACCATACTACGTGGGATTTGACTTAATTGATTACAACATGGAATATATCGAGATCCTGACCAGATAGAAAGTTACTGTATCCGACAAAGTTGTTCAGGAGATCATAGCCTTGTCGCTGGTGGACAGTAGTTCATAATTTTCTCACTACGTAGCGCTATCATACATGTGAAATTCTTGCATGTTATATGTCTCGAGATCCTGACCAGATAGAAAGTTACTGTATTTTACAAAGTTTTTCAGGAGGTTAAAGCCTATTGCTTGGTGCTCAATAGATCAGAATTTGCTCACTACGCGACGCTAGTATACACGTGAAATTCTCATATAAAATATCTCGAGTTCCCAACCAGATAGAAAGGTACTGTCTTCGGCATAGTTGTTCAGGAGATCAAGGCCTTTTCGAAGGTGGACAATAGTTCCGAGTTTTCTCACTTCACGGCGCTACTAAACAAGTAAAATTCTCGCATATATAATATCTCTAGATCCAGATAGAAAGTAAATGTATTCGGCATTGTTTTTCAGGAAGTCAAGATCTTTTTGTTATGTGACAATAGTTCAGAATTTTCTCCCTATGTGGCGCTAGTATATACGTGCCTTTCTTGCATATTCTGCTCGAGATCTTGTTCAGCTAGAAAGTTGCTGTCTTCGTTTAGGGGGTCAAGACTTTTTGGCTGGTAGACAGTAGTTAAGAATTTTCTCACCACGTGGCAAGGTTTTCGCTGAGATCCAGTAAAATAAATTACCGAGCTGCTCGGTGGTGTCCATCTCGGCAAACAAATCTAAGTGTGTAGGAACATCCAAAGTCTTAAAGAAAAGGCCTGATAATATGAAATTATCATCTCTTCATTACACCGCTATTCCTACGCTGTTAGGAGTGTGACGTCGAATTTATGGTTACACACACCTTATCCTAAATCTAAACGAGAAGAATCTACTCAGTTCGTCTAAAATGTGTAGTTTAATGTAAAATGAATAAAAAAATATATACACACGAGTTAGCCAGTCGAGCCATAGGACTATCTCAGTCGTGAGATTGTTTTACTCAGCTGTCTGGAGAAATTTCCAAAAGCGTAGTTCACTCAGCGCTGAGTAACCTACACTTATAGCATAAGGGTTTTACCACTACTTTTAATTTCAAATATATTTTTTCAACACAATTCTGAGAAAATCAATCATGATTCTTCAGAGTAAATTTTGAAAAATGCTTGTAATTTGATAATTATATTGAACAATTTGCCTCTTCGTATTTCCATTCAAAATCTAAAATGTTGTGAAAAGAACGAAAATTGGACGTAAAATGACAAAGATATGAACATAACACATTTGCATGTTTTTGGGAGTGTCCTTAAACTTATAATCCGGAGTGTACGGTTTTATAAATTTCTCCATTCAACTGAGCAAAAGTGCCTCACTCTCTCAGTAAGTCTCGTTGTCCGTGCACACGTAAATACAGGGTATTTTTTTGTTCTAGAGCCCTCGATAAGGGTTTTTGAAATTAGCCTAAAATGAAAGGGAGACTCTAAACATTCATTTGGTGGAAGTTTCAGCGATATTGATCTTTTAAGATAATGATTTCCATCTGAGATATGTGTCACCACTAATTTATCATAGGTATACAAGTGGAACGACTCACCATAATTTATGTATCCACAAATCTGCAAGAAAATCTTCACCAGTAAAAGAAATCCACAATATATTTGTCTTATCCCACTTAGGCTGATGTAAATTGTATTTTTATTTTATGATATTTGATATGCGAGAAGTTTTGAGAAATTTCTGATCTACTTTTCATCAGCCAAAAGATCTTTATCTCCTTAACAGGTTTGTCAAAAAGAGTAAATTTCTAGCTGTTCAGGATCTTGAGATATTATATATGCGAAGATTTCACGTATATCCTAGCGCCGCGTAGTGAGAAAATTCTGTACTGGCGATCAACGAAAAAGTTTTGATCTCCTGGAACACTTTGCCGATGACAGTTTAGCAGGTCTCGAAATATATCTAATGCGAGAATTTCACGTGTATACAAGCGCAATGATGTGAAAAAATTGACCACCAGCCAAAAGATCTTGATTTCCTGAACAACTTTGCCAAAGACATTTACTCTCTATCTGATCAGGATGTATCACATGCGAGAACTTAACATGTAAACGAGCGCTACCTATTGAGAAGATTCTGAACTACTGTTCACCAGCAAAAAGCTTATGATCTCTTGAACAGCTTTGCCGAAGACAGTAGCTTTCTATCTGGTCAGGATCTCGAGATATTAAATATGAGAATTTCACGTGTACACTAGCGCCGCGTAGTGACTTGACCTCCTGAACAACTATGTCGAAGACAGTACCTTTCTATCTGGTTGGGAACTCGAGCTATTGTATATGCGAAAATTGCACGTATATACTAGCGCCACGTAGAGAGAATTTTCTGAACAACTCTCCACCAGCGAAAAGGTCTCTAGAACAACTTTGCCGAAGACAGTAATGTTCTATCTAGTCAGGATCTCAAAATGTATCCAATTAAGTCAAATCCCACGTAGTACGGACACCGCGGTTTCCATTCACATTTTCTCTACTATCCGCATTGTTTAGGGGTTATCTGTGATAAAAGTTTAGCTTGTTTAGTTAAAAATAAGTTTTTTAAGGAATACCCGTTGGTTTCATATCGATTGGTAGCTCGGATGCAAAATGGCAATGGAAAACTCACACTGTTGTACAAAGTACAACGCGCGAGTACTCGTGTTACAAAAGTTGGCGCGAGTAACGGAGGGTTAAGACTGCAGTTGGTCGACTCTCGAAAATAAAAATAAGTAGAAAGCGAACAAATGACAATTTTGAGGAAGTTACGAATCTGGTTGGCGCTACTGTATATGGACGATCAAATGTAAAATACTGTGGTAGGTAGCCACAGCATAGTTCTGCCAAAACCTAAGCATTTTCATTGATCCATTGCGATTTCTACTCAAAAAATGTTATAGTCACAAACCCATCAAGCGCATGTTTCATACTTCTTGAAAAAAAAAATGGTTCAAGGAGCTCATCAATTTGATCTCGAAAACTAATTAGAATTGAATAAGCAAGAGCACGCCCTATTTTAACCTCAATTTCCTCAATCTGCACTCTTTTGTCCACCTTGTTTTTTTGATTATTCGATATTACATGCAGATCACGAATTGTTAATTAGATCGCAAAATTAAGGCACAGAGAAAAATTTTCAGCCACGGATTTAGAAAAATTTACACAATTTTAGGACAGTCAATTATAAAGATCTACACCAAGACAAAAGAACGTAAGAATTTCATAAGAACCACTTATGAATTTTAGCTACAAGAAATCGTTGTGAATGTCATAGATTTGCTTTATGAAAAATAATGTCGACAAAAGAATTATTAATCGGAGCAGACTGGAACCGAACCATGGATGTTGAGTAACGTGGGTAGATCACCTTTTCGTGGTACGTTACGGAATGTAAGATCTACCATTGATTGCTAGTCCTCACTACTTCAAACTATTCAGCAAAAAATGAATGCACTTCAATCAACCGGTGGAAACTAACGATTTAAAATTGGCTCACTACTTGACTAGCCTATAGAGATTTTCACGTCCGGTTGTATTGGTGCGATATGTGAGAGCGTGTTAGCAACAATCAAAACGAAACTAACGATTTTAAATTGGCTCACTACTTGACTAACCTATTGGTCCCAAGCAAATCGATTAACGTACCCTATTCTAGTAAGAATTCTAGTACTACACAATGTTTGTTTTGATTCGCTATGAAAGTTTGACAGATAAAATGGGGGGTTAGTGGATTTTCCTATGTTTCGAGGGGTGAATCGACTAGCTTGGGACCGAAGATAGTATCAGAGCTGAGCCAAAAAGTTGAACACGTTTCTTCGGGACCTACTAGTCTTAGAGTTACCTCTATGGTGTTAGTGAATATCCGAGGAAAATACGCAACAAATCGATGTCAAACTCATTTTGACAGATCTACTTTCATACATTTTTTAGGTTAGCCAGAGGAAAATAATAAACAACTTTACACGGCGTTGCTCCCGCTAGTGTGTGAGCGTTAAACGTCACTAATCTCTATTGGTCCCAAGTACATCTATAAGCATACCCCATTCTAGTCGAAATTCTAGAGGTCCCGAACAAACGTGCTCAACTTTTTGGCTCAGCTCTGGTACTCTCTTCGGTTCCAAGCTAATCGATGCACTCCTCGAAACATAGGAAAATCCATGAACCCCTCATTTTATCTGTCAAACTTTCAGAGCGAATCAAAACAAACATTGTGTAGTACTAGAATTTTGGCTAGAATGGGGTACGTTAGTCGATTTGCTTGGGACCAATAGACTAGAAGTAACCAAGTATCGATTTGCGTGGGACCAATAGGCTAGTAGTGAGCCAATTTAAAATCGGTAATTTCCACCGGTTGGTAATACGACATGCACTAAACTATGGACACGGGATATACTACAAAAGATCAAACTACTGGTCGCAGTGCTGTTAGGTCCCGGAGAAAAAAAATAGAAATTACGGGTCTTCTGTATGCACGACTCGTCAACGTTAACGCTTGTGCTAATGGAATGGCTGAATGTGTATAAGAGCTACCTTATGTTAGGCGAAAATCTTTCATAAACCGTACTTATGAAATTCATATGTGTCGTGCATAAGTCGAGCCTAATGAAATTCTTAAGTATATTTGCCTCAGTGTAGGATATGAATCAGGGGCAAGACAACTAATGTCGTTTTCGTTTTTACTACACTACACCGGTGTAGTGTAAGCAGCAATAAGTGCGAGTCATTGACAGTTCATCATCACTTCTTTGTAAACAAAGGTGCAACCGATAGCTACACCCTAATTTTTTTCGGTGTTCGGCAGTGTAGCACCGGTGTAGCTACACCGCAAAAACGAAAACGACATAAGATATATTTGAAAATATCATCAAATATTTCTAAATATCAACGAAACTATCAAAGTTTTTCAAAAAAAAACAAGTACATGTAAACGATAGAACTTTTTGTGCTGAACAATGTTTGTTCTACGGATACTTTTGTTTTGAAGTCAAAGTAGATAACGGCAACGAGCTTACCCCAAGCAGCACAGTTCCGTCACAATAAGTTGATTGTGACTGAAATAAGTTGCACACAAGCAACTACAATTGTTCAGTGACAAGTGTGCTGCTGGAGTTACCTTACCAATCAGGCTAAGGCCTTTTAGTCCTCTGCTGTCCGAAGAAGTCGTCTCCACTCTACTCGATCCATGGCCACACTTCGCCAGCCTCTTAGTCTGTGAAGGGTCCGCAGGTCGCCTTCTGCTTGGTCGATCCACCTTGCCCGCTGCGCGCCTCTTCTTCTTGTTCCTGATGGGTCGCTTTCTAGAGCCATTTTCACTGGGTCGTCGTGCGGCATTCTTACGACGTGCCCAGCCCACCGTAGTCGCCCAATTTTTGCAATGTGGGTGATGGATGTTTCTCCCATAAGCTGGTGCAATTCGTGGTTCATTCGCCTCCTCCGCGTTCCGTCATCCATCTGCACTTCACCGTAGATGGTACGCAACACCTTCCGTTCGAAAACACCAAGGATTGGTCCTCCACGAGCATAGTGCAAGTCTCGTGACCACCGAGTAGAGGACCACCGGTCTAATCAGCCTTAGACAGTCAACTTCGTGCGGCGGCGGATTTTATTCGACCAGAGCGTCCTCCGGAGTCCAAAGTAGGCACGATTCCCTGCCGTAGCCCCCTTCGAGATTCAAAGGAAATCGTGAGTGTCCCCGATACTCGAACAACGCAAATCACTCGATCCATCTTCGCCTTGACCAACGAGCTGCAGTCTGGAATTAAATGTAGATCTAAGTTAGCCATGAGTATTTGAATAAAATTATAGTTTTCTTATTAGTAGTTGCTATTACTTTGCTCAATTTCTTCCACGAATAGGACCTTTTGTAACACCTCAAAGAAAAAAAAATACAAAACTCTAGGACCTAGACAACCCGAATAGAAATTGTAATGTAGGAAACATCAGCAGACATCTTCAATACATTAAATTTTAACGGGTTTCGTAGACAGATCCCGATGACGGGTTCCGTTGACGGATCCTGATGACGGGATTCCGTAAAGGGATCCCGATGGGGAAACCGAATACGGATCCTCCCGATGGGGAAACCGAATACGGATCCCGATGGGGAAACCGAATACGGATCCCGATGGGGAAACCGAATACGGATCCCGATGGGGACACCGAATACGGATCCCGATGGGGAAAGCGAATACGGATCCCGATGGGGAAACCGAATACGGATCCCGATGGGAAAACCGAATACGGGTCCCAATGGGGAAACCGAATACGGATCCCGATGGGAAAACCGAATACGGGTTCCAATGGGGAAACCGCATACGGATCCCGATGGGGATTCCGTAGACGGATCCCGATGGGGATTCCGTAGACGGATCCCGATGGGGAAACCGAATACGAATCCCGTTGGGGAAACCGAATACGGATCTTGATTGGGAAACTGAATACGTATCCTGATGGGGAAACCGAATACGGGTCTTGATGGGGATTCCGTAGACGGATCCCGATGGGGAAACCGAATACGGATCCCGATGGGGAAACCTAATACGGGTCTTGATGGGTATTCCGTAGTCGGATCCCTATGGGGAAACCGAATATGAATCCCGATGGGGAAATCGAATACGGATCCCGATTGGGATTCTGTAGATGGATCCCGATGGGGAAACCGAATACGGATCCCGATGGGGAAACCAAATACGGATCCCGATGGGGATTCTGTAGACGGATCCCGATGGGGAAACCGAATACGGATCCCGATGGGGAAACCGAATACCGATCTTGATGGGGAAACTGAATACGTATCCTGATAGGGAAACCGACTACGGGTCTTGATGGGGATTCCGTAGACGGATCCCGATGGGGAAACTGAATACGTATCCTGATGGGGAAACCGAATATGGATCCCGATTGGGATTCTGTAGATGGATCCCGATGGGGAAACCGAATACGTATCCTGATGAGAAACCAAATACGGATCCCGATGGGGAAACCGAATACGGGTCTTGATGGGGAAACCGAATACGGGTCTTGATGGGGATTTCGTAGACAGATCCCGATGGGGTAACCGAATACGGATCCCGATGGGGAAACCGAATACGGGTCCCAATGGGGAAACCGAATACGGATTCCGATTGGGATACCGTAGACGGATCCCGATGGGGAAACCGAATACGGGTCTTGATAGGGAAACCGAATACGGGTCTTGATGGGGATTCCGTAGACGGATCCCGATGGGAAAACCGAATACGGGTCCCGATGGGGAAACCGAATACGGGTCTTGATGGGAATTCCTGTACACTGATAAAATTTCAAAGATTGTTTCTATATGTCCTACTTTTGCAATACAAATTATATCTATGTGTCGGACGCCGTTACGTGGTGTTAGCATCTCCTGATTTTCTCTATAAATTTTCCACTTTCGACCAATTTGGCGCTAGTATCTATAAATTTTCTGTTGAAAATAGCCACTTGGCGCTACTAGCACTTAGTGTCTAGTGTAATTTGTGCAACGCATGCGCCATCATGTTTTCAAAGAGATTTTTTTAAGTGGGGAAGTCGCTGTTAGTGGCGCTTAAGTCGAATAGGAATCTTTACACAAGTTTTTAGAGAAATTTTGTTCGAGCCTCCATGTCTGTTCTCTGTGGTTCATGTGAACCAAAATTTATGAAATTTTGGATTTAGGTTCCATTTTTAAACCATTTTTTCAGCCTATCAATATTGGATTCAGAGAGTAAGCGGCGGTAAGCTCCAACTCGGATTAACTTTTAATACCGCCCCTGTTTGGATGATCTGAGAATTGTTTGTATAGCGAATAACTGATGTCGACATCAAAGCAGCCGGACATTCTTGATCGTTATTTAATCCGAGGATAATACCGATTGGAGCTTAGCCATAAGTGATTTAATGAATACGCTGATTGCGACTCTCTGAAAATTAAATCCACAGGTTTTATACGTCAAACTCATCCTTTGCAACGTCCTCTTGTAACTTAAAAATACAAAATGTCATCATAACGTATAATGACTTCATAATTCCGAAAAAAAACATGTTTCCGGGTGGAATAAGTTTCATCAAGCCTTATGATGGTACCCAAGATTGGCCACAAGCAGTGGCGTTTCCTTAACCTCAATCTACCTGCGCACCAGCTCTCAAAACAAACAATTATCAAAATATTGTTTGCAATGGATGGATATCGAGTAACCTAGAAGATTAAGTGTATTTTTCAACCGATTCGAGTATGAATAAGGCATTAAATCTGGTTTTGTATAACAAAGTTGCGCCAACTAACTCGGTCCCTGGCTGCTTATCTCCAATTTCTCGAGCGTCCCACACTTCCTACATCTTGCTCCACTTGGTCTAACCACCTAGCACGCTGTGCTTCTCTGCGTCTTGTACCGGCCGGATTTGAGGAAAAACACCATTTTTGCGGTATTGTTGTCCGGCATTCTTACAACGTGTCCCGCCCATTGTACCCTTCCACCTTTAGCGACTTTCTTGATATTGGGTTCGCCATAAAGTTACGCCAGTTCGTGGTTCATTCTTCTCCTCTACACACCATTTTCATATACCCTGTCAAAGATGGTCCTAAGCACGCATCGTTCGAAAACTCCCAGTGCTCCTCAAGCATTGTCCATTGTCATATTTTTCATGCACAATAATTTTGTTTATTATATATTTGCAGTTCGTCAATAAGGTAGAAGACTGGCAGCCCAAAACTTTCCGCATTTTTGGATCATCTGTAGAACAGGCAGAGATCTGGAGGCGCAGCGATCACATTGTCATGATTGTCTGGTAGTTCACTCAAAAATGCTATAACAATCGCCAAGCTTGCTGTAATGTCACCAAGTGCCTCGTCACCCACGAATAGGCGCCTATGTCAGTGGTCTAACAACTCTTAGCGCGCTAATGGCATAGTTCCCCTGCCGCATAGAGAGTTGCCACAATGATATTAGGTTAGCTAAGGTCAGTTAACTGACTGGTGGGAAACGGGAGCTTAAGCAATGGCTATTCTTTATGCATTTAAGAGATAGTCTACCAGAATGGATGACTTTTTTTGTACAATTTTATGTTTTCTGATGGTTTCGGTTGTGCAAAACATGAGAATTAACTTTTTCAATACTTTCAATTGTACAAAGCATTAGAGCTAGAAACAAGATCTTGTAAACACTACACACCTTAACTGGTAGTTTGCTAAAAAAAAATGCTGCAAAAATCGTCAAGCTCGCTGTAATGTCACCAAGTGCCTCGTCACCTACAAATTGGCGCCTATGTCAGTGGTCTAACAACTCTTAGCGCGCTAATGGCATAGTTCCCCTGCCGCATAGAGAGTTGCCGCAATGATATTAGGTTAGCTAAGGTCAGTTAACTGACTGGTGGGAAACGGGAGCTTCAGCATTGACAGTTATGTACGCATTTTTATTATGTTATCTAACAACAATGGTGTGTAGTGTTTACACGATCATGTTTCTAATTCTAATGTGTTGTAAATATAATTGAAAGCATTTGAAAAGTAAGATTCTAGTGTTTTGTATATCTAAAAACATTAGTAAACATCTACATTTGAAAACATTCAAACAACGTTTACTTTAAACGTTTTGTACATCTGAAAACATCAGAGAACAACAAACACGAAGTACAATTAAAAACATCCGAACAACGTTTAGTTCTAACGTTTTGTACATCCGAAAACATCCTTAAAACGTTTGGTTCTAATGTCAATAGATTGAAATTTTTGACGTCAGACCGACATTAGAATGGCAAAATTTTGTTCCAAAATTTCTGATGTATACACCATGTTACGTTGCTTAAATACAACTAAATCATAATGTTTTCTAATGTTTGACATCAGGCATACATTTGATTTCGATGCTGATGTAGACATCAGAATCAAACGTTGGGCTAATGTAAATTTCTATTCGGGAACTTTTCAAGATAGCAGTCTAATAAATAATCTCATTATTCTGAAACGAGGAAAATTTTCCAATATGGAAGATCACGGCCTCAAAACAAAATTTGAATGCGCATGGAACTTAAAATCTCTTAAAATGCCAAATGGAAACATCTTTTTAATAATTTTACCAAAAAAGACAAGGTACTCTCTGGGAGTTTTTTGATGAGGATATAGAAAATTCTATCTTCACCTGGAGCTTTCATATTTTGAAATTTTTTAGTTATAGATCTTACTTCGTCCAAATCAGTCCCCCAGGAATCATCAAAAATATTTTCCCGAGAGAAAATATTCAGATAATCCCGAGCAACCTGATTCTCAATAGAACTAGTAAGGCCCAAACTGAAATTATGGGAACTCTCGAATTGCTTAGCAAGTTTCAGAGCTTTTTCCGAATTAGTGATCAAAATTTTACCACCTTCTTTAAGCGGTGGAATAGGCTTTTGCGGTTTTTTGTTTTCAAATTTTTTGTGAGTTTCCAAAAGGGTTTGGAACTCGGGTCTAATTTCGAAAAATTATTTTCAAAAGCTTTGTTCGTCAGGGCAGAGAATCGCATTTTAATTTGTTTTTGCAAATCCCGCCCGATAGCTTCCATGGCACGATCGCGTGTTCTTTGATATTGCCTCCTACGGGCATTTTTCAGCCGGATCAAGAGCTGAAGATCATCGTCTATTATAATTGAATCAGATTTAAACTCGATGTTCGACATTGCTCCCAATCAGCTCTTATGTAATTGAAAGTAAACCTGTTGGGATTAGAAATTATTTCTTGGGATATTTCAAAGATTACTGGAAGGTGATCAGAACCGAAGTCAGCATGGGTAACTAATTGGCTACAAAGTTGACATGAATCAGTTAAGACCAAATCAATAGTTGAGGGATTTCTTGCTGAAGAAAAGCATGTTGGGCTGTTTGGATATTGAATAGTGTAATAACCTGCAGAACAATCTTCAAATAACATATTACCATTGGAATTGCTTAGAGCATTGTTCCGTGAGCACCGCTTTGCAATAAAATCACCAATAATGAAGAATTTAGACCAATGACCCTTAAGAAAATTATTTTGCTGGCCTACGCATTGGAATGGCAGATAGGCAGCTATAAACGTAAGTTGTCCAAATTTTGTTTCGACAGAAACTCCCAAAGTTTCAAAAACTTTGGTTTCAAATGAAGAAATAATTTTATGTTTGATTCGTCTATGAACAATGATGGCAACGCCACCACAGGTCAGGTTTAAGGAACGTTTTAGTTATAACGGCAATATGCACGTTATGAACTCGCAAAAAGTTAAATAGCTCGTCCTCATAATCTTTAAGAGATCGAGCAATCCAATTCAAAATATTTAATGATTTAAATTCCATTACTGAATTTGAAAGTCGGGACTATGTTATTAACAAATTTCACTCCAGTTTAAATAGCATCAAACATGGAGCTAGTTTTCAGCATATCAGTAATCATGTTGATTAATGATTTCTGTAAAAAATCCATTTTAGGAGCAAGTCAAAATCATCCAAATTTCCGTTAGAATTATGTTGGCTAGAATTGTGATTTCGATTTCTACTAGTTGCAATAGAAGCATAGGTAGCTCCATTTACTTGCTGAACATTGTTAGCAGCAGGTATAGATGAAGAATTGAAAGCTTGTGAGCTATGTGTACCTACGGGTACGAATATAGAATTTATTCCTCGCTGACAGCAGAGGAATTTGTACGAATATTTTTTTTTTTTTTTTTGAGACATTTCCTTAAGTATTTTGCACTGAATTTCGAGACAGTTATGGACCAAATTTCTAAGGAATACCAGACAGAATTATAGGATTATTGAGTAAAAGTTATTCTAAAGAAATTTAAAAATAATCTTTGAAAAATTTGCAAAGATATCCTAAGATAAGTTAAAAAGAAAAATAAAATAGTAAATTCAAGCATTGAAAAATAAAAAATAAATCCAGTTTCCGTACACAGAATTAACAAAAAATTTCACGATTTATGATTGATTGATTGATTGTGAACAAATTTCAATATCCAGGTCTTGGAAAACTTCAAGATTATGAGGCTGGAAATTTAAGAAAAGTGTAACAATTTAAAATTCTGGACGTGTATTCCTACAAATGGAGTCATTTTCCTGGTTCTGCCACGTGAAAATTTAGTTGCCAACGTTTTAAAATTAACAAAAATATTCCAAATGGCAATTGTTTTATAGATCTCAGATTTAATTTTTGGTATACTGAAGTAAAAAAATATTTGTAGTACCGGTTAAAGGAAAAAATATATAATAAGGATCCAATAAAATTCCCGGTTGTTTTCGATTCACGGTTTATTCCCGGTTCACGAACCACCCTGGAAGTATCAAGTCAGGAAGAGTGAGTCAAAACTAAAGGGAGTTTGAAAATTACCGAGACATGATAAATGTCGAGGAAAGGCAGACTGAGATCTTTTTTCTTCTACACTGAAAAAAGTTTCCACTTAATTCCCTTTGGAAACGCACATATTTTTGTTCTAATCATGAAACTGTAACTGAACATAAATGGACCACTTGTATCAAGCTAACCGTATTTTTAAACTGCTCGAATAAACCCGTACGTTATACCTCACTTCATAGCAAAACTTCAAAGCTACACAGTGACATCATTGACAGCTACTCGGACTTCAGCATGAACGCAAACATTGGAACAGCTGATCAACCTTAAACGCTCTCATTCACTCACACTCATCTGTATGAATGCTTCAAGGCGAACTGTGTATCTATAGTTGTTTCATTTTCTTTGCTTTATCCCCACAATAGCATCAAACATCATGGAACTGGAACATGTTGCCATATCAAGTAAATGTGATAATGTGGAATCAATGTTTAACTACAGTCGAAATTTGCTGGTTGGGCTACCACCTTGGCCCAACTAACGAATTCGGTTCGTTAGTTTGGTCAACTGACAGAAGGCTAAAATTGGTTGGGAGGTATGCGCATCCTTTGTTGTGGTTGAGAAGAGTTATCAAAAGCCACCTCGGATAGAAGCAAGTTGCTTGAAGTGCTGATGTTCTTAATATATGTTTTTTGTTTTCTTCTAGAATTTCAAATGAAACTCAAATGTTTGCAATCGTTTAAATTATTGCGCAATTCAAAGCGAGTTACCCCTTGGGGGATTTTTTTTTGTATAATTGTCAAATCTAATTTCACATGAGATTTTGACATCCAGTTGCTTTTTAGTTGGGACATGCCCCTGCCAGCGGAGGCCCAACCAACGAGCAAATTTCCGCTGTATTCCTAATTAAACTGTAACAAATACAATAAATGATCGATTAATGCTGGCTTCCTTCAGACCTGATCTAATGGCTATTTAACATATGAATTAATAAATTACAATTCATAGGCTTTTAATTCGTTAATTTATTAATTCCGTAGGTCTGACCAAAATTGTTTTACTATTTTTTTTCCTGAAGTATCTGCAGTATCTGCAAAGAAGGCGGAGATTGATTAAAATTCTTAAACCAAAAAATTAACATCAAGACAATATTATACAGTATTCAGACAGACGGAACAAGTTTAAGAATAAGGGACAGTCAAAATTCAGAAATATTTACTTTCTTTAGCACGTTGAAAAAAAAAACATTAGAACGCGAAACAACATATATTTCGTCCAAGATTGCCAAATTTCATGTCGATTATTGGAAGATGACGAAAATGACCACAACCTACCGAATGTTTCTCAAATCCGAACTCAAATCGTCAGCACTGCCAAATGCTAGCCTACTGACAAAGCCAACCCGAATCGTAAACATAAACAAGCAGCAGAAAACAAAAATTAGAACGGGACAGAGAACATCGCAGTCAGCCATGCTGCTCTACCAAACTCCTTGGCCCGTATCTGACAGATGGCAGAAGTAACTAGCAAAGCAAGGCAGTCAGCAATAATATCGAAGACGACAAAGTGATTTTACTAGGCGTGTGTGGAATTCTGCACGGTTTTCGAGTAAAAATCGTGATATTTGGTGAATCTTTTCGCGATCGTTTTCAGCAGTGAAAACATCCCCAGCGATTGGTGCGGATAAAGGATTACTTTGATTGGTGTAAGTAGAGTCAACTGAGCCTAGGAAAATTGGTTCACTGTGCCATATCGAATCCGTGTCCGTACTATGTTGCTAGAATTCTATCTGACTCATTGTGTGCTGAACTTTGATACTATGTTAGTAATTATATAGCGCAATCTATCATGTAGAACGAGTGCTGTAATATTTACTATTTTATCAAATTATAAACATTTGAGATTAAGTGCGAGCGATGGCATATAGCAAGACGGTTGAGAGTGTTTGGCTTCGGGGTCCCAACTACGCAGTGTATCAAATTTCGCTTATGTGTTGATATAACTAAATTGTATGGCTTTTCCCGCTGCCCAGCGGAAAGATTCGTAGCTTAAGATTTTTTCTGCACGTTGAATTCCTTATTTGATGGATACCGGTTTGTGGGAACCTAGTCGGGATTCGTGTTGAAATAATCAACGAACAAGAGATTTCTAAACATCAATCCGGGGATTTTGTTATATACGGACGTAGATGTCACATTTTGGATCGAACTGTTCATAGCAACTAAACAGTGGCTGGGTTAGAAGTGTACGGCAAGAAACCGATTTAAAAGTCGAAAACTTAAGTGCCCACCACAAGAGCGGAAATATTGTCAATAGGGGATTTTTTTTCAATTATCGTACAGGTTTAGGCCGAAGGTTTTTGGAATGGTATGAAATTTCGCCCACAGGTATAGTTTATTATCAAAACGTTTGGATGGCAAATTTTCCGGGAAAGCTTTTGTTGAAGTTTTCGGGTTGTCTGTCACAGATATCACGTACTTTGAAAATTAACTACTCATGAACCAACATCGTAGAACAAATTGTTTGTAGTACAATGATAAGGAAATTACAAATGCAATCCACATAAAATATAATCTGAAAAATTTGGATGGAGGAAAATCACAAAGAAAAGCAGGAAAAACAATTTTCTGAGCGATGAAAATGTTGTTAACTATTTTATTCACGTAAGTAAGAATTCCCTCAACTATTGATTTGGTCTTAACTGATTCATGACTGGATTTCCGGATAAACTGACGCGATTGGTCAAGGCGACGATGGATCGGGTGATGTGATGAGACACTCTCGAGTCTCTTTGAATCTCGAAGGGGTTACGGCAAGGTGATGGACTTTCATGTCTGCTATTCAACATCACGTTAGAAGGTGTGATCAACAGAGCTGGGATATACACGAGTGGCACGATCTTCAGGAAGTCCATCCAGCTTCTTGGCTTCGCCGATGACATTGACATTATGGCACAGAACTTTGAGACGATGGCGGAAACGTACATCAGACTGACGGCTGAAGCTAGGCGGATTTAACTTGCTATCAACGCATCGAAGACGAAATACATGAGAAGATGAGGTTCTAGGGAAGACAATGTTAGCCTCCCACCCCGAGTTCAGATTGACGGTGACAAAATTGAGGTGGTCGACCGCCGAAAATGATACCAGCAGAGAAATTCAAAGACCCATTATGGCAGGAAATCGTGCCTACTGTGGACTCCAGTGGAGGCTCCGGTCGAAGAAAATTCGCCGCCGCACGAAGTTGACTATCTACAAGACGCTGATTAGACCGGTGGTCGTCTACGGCCACGAGACCTGGACTATGCTCGTGGTGTTTTCGAACGGAAGGTGTTGCGTACCATCTACGATGGAGTGCAGATGGATGCCGGAACATGGAGGAGGCCAATGAACCACGAATTGCATCAGCTGCTGGGAGAACCATCCATCATTCACATTGCAAAAAATGGGCAACCACGATGGGTTGGGCACGTCGTAAGAATGCCGCACGACGACCCAGTGATAATGGTTCTCGAAAGCGACCCAACAGGAACAAGAAGAAGAGGCACGCAGTGGGCAAAGTGGATCGACCAAGTAGAAGGCGACCTGCGGACCCTTCACAGACTACGAGGCTGACGAAGTGTGGCCATGGATCGAGTAGAGTGCAGAAGAATTCTTCGGACAGCAGAGGACAACAAGGCCTTAGCTTGATTGGTAAGGTAAGTATGATTCCTGACTTCGGTTTTGATCTCCTTCCAGTAACTTTTGAAATATCCCAGGAGCAATATCGAACATTTATGGAATATAACTTCGATCCAAATATTCTTTTGCAACGCCTATTCTAACAAAGCTATTTCGAGCAAGCTTAATATTAAGCTATATACCAGCAGTGTGGCAGTTGTTACAAAACTAGAAAGATCTATTAAAGCAAAAGAATGATTAGGTCACTCTACCCACTTATCAACAGAAAGTCCACCCTTTCCCTCAAAAACAAGCTTGCCATCCACAAGCAATCATCCTTCCTGTCATTGAGTATGGAACGTCAATATGGGCGAGCAGCGCTATGTACCATCACCTCAAACTTGCAAGGATCCAGAACAAGATCGTTAGGATGATCCTCAAGAATCCCCCGCGGACTCGGAATTCTGAGATCCACTGCCTGGCTGCTCTTCAGACACTTGAGGAGCGGAGTACACTCAGCCTCGAAAAGTTCATAAACGCCTGCCTGAGATTAAATCACCAGATCATAAGGGATCTTTCTAATTAGGTTGTAACAAGGTTACAAATGTACATTTAAAAATTTAAATAAATAAAAAGAAACCTACAGAACCCTATTGCCATACTAAGTTCACTTGAGCAACACGTGCCTAGTCTCTGGATCCACTCTAAATAGAATATCAGATGAGGGATTCCAACTGACAATCGGTAGGTAGAGTTTATGCCAACGGAAATACTCTTCCGAATGGTCATGAATGGATACCGAACTCCAACAAGATAGACTTCGGTTCGGATAGAGTAAAAAGAGAACGCATCAATTGGAGGATTAATAGATCAACTGCGCTGAAGTGAACACGGTCGAAGTCTGAGTAGAACGGTTAGATATCCAGGAAGCAATAAAAATAGCTTTTACAGAAAACTTAGATCTAATGCGAGAAGTGCGGTAGTCTGAAACCACGTGTGTGAAAAACACAGTTTGTACAGGATTAATCCCTTCAAACAAGGGTGCACCCCTTGGGACGGAAATCCAGAACCGTCTGACCCCCTCGCGCTAGACCGACACGACCGAGCGTCGGAGTCCACGGTTCGGCATTATTGTTCGGACCGAACGATAACCTAACTTTGCAAGACGTACGCCACCCGAATGCCATCTGCAGATAGATTGACACCTGTTGAGGTGAACTGTAGAGCTAAGCTTCGCCACAAATTGGTTGGAAGCTCACCTCAGCAGCGTGGTGTATCTCGCTACACCGTACACCAAACATAACGCTCGACGATCCGATACACATAGGGTGCATGCCGCGGGGGGTGATCGTATCGAAGCCACGACCCCGTCGTATAACGAGGACGTACGCAATCAGTGGAAACCACCACCCACTGGCGTCACCCAGCGTATCACCGAACCGCCAATCCACCCAGGAAATAAAAAAAGTAGGCTATCGACCCTAGGGTTACTTTGAGGGGATCTGAAGCGTAGTACCCAACAAACATTGAATGTTGAATAAGAGCTTATTCAGGCAAAAACAAGCTTCTTCAGCTAAAAAATAGCTTAATCAGCTGTTGATCAACTCAAATTGTTTGTTGGGTAGTTTGTGTTAAGCATCTAATTGGAATATTCGCGTATCGTGTATCGCGTATCCCTGTAGGCAATTAGAGGCAAACCAACATAGGAAACCTCTATTGCCGATATGATGAGGCTTTTCCCCTGTTAGTAAGTTTAACTTTTTGGAGTTCGGAAACCACTTTACCGCCTTTTGAGTTCGGATTGAACTCGCCCTGAGATTTCTGAACCGGGACGGGTCCATTTGAGAATCGCGCTTTCTTCACGGTATACACGTCTACCTGGCGCTTAAGTGAAGTCTGTAATCAATTCCCTGTCCAAAACACCCGACCCGTTACAAGGTTAAGTTATTATTAGTTCGGAAGGATATAAAATAGTTTTTTGTTTTTAATCAAGCAAAATGCAGCCCTGTAAACTAGTTGAAAAAACGTAAACACGTAAATTAGAATAACAAATTAAACAAAGATGAAGAGCCCTTCAAGCTAATCAATTGGAATGTACTAACAATGTAAAATCATAAACAATGGAAAATAAACGTAATTTTACTACTGAAGCAAACGAAATTTTACTTGCTGCATTCCTTGACATTGAAGGTACATTCGATAATTCATCTCACGAGTCAATGGCTACAACTATGATGAACTCATCAGTGTAAGAGCAACCAACGGATGCCCGCAAGGAGGCGTGTTATCACCTATATTGTGGTCTGTAATAGTTGATGATCTTCACAAAAATTTAACACCTAGGGCTTCGAAATAATTGGCTTCGCCGATGATATAGTCATAATTGTACGTGGCAAATTTTGTCTCATCGTGGTGTGATAGGGAAGGATTGAACATAAATCCTTCTAAAACTACACAGATAAAAAATTTGAATTTTAATTGTGATGTAAACATTCATTCACGTAAACTTGTATTTCATTTCACACAACCGACCAACTTATAAACAATGTTGTTTACAAAGATGGACTTTTGTATACAATATTTGCTACATTGCATGAAATGTGTCAGAACTTTACATGATGTAAAGGGTGATACGGTCAAAATTTGGTCAAGGGAAAACGCGTGTAAATCGGTGAAATCGTTTATTTAAAAAATCAAATTAAATTTCTTTTTCAAGTTCAATTAGTATAAAATTCAGGAAAAATATTCAGTTAGGCTTCCGCTTTTCCAAATCCGAATTGCCGGGCCTTACGCTTGACCCCTGCCATCAGATTTTGTACAGCCACCTTGTGCACCTTCTTCGCCGCAGAAAGCCAGTTTGCCTTGAACTGCTGCTCGCCCTTAGCAGTTTTTTTGGTCTTCTTTAGGTTCCGCTTGACAATAGCCCAGTATTTCTCAATTGGGCGGAGCTCTGGCGTGTTGGGAGGGTTCTTGTCCTTGGGAACCACCTGCACGTTGTTGGCGGCGTACCACTCCATGGCCTTTTTACCGTAATGGCAAGATGCCAAATCCGGCCAAAACAGTACGGAACAACCGTGTTTCTTCAGGAAAGGCAGCAGACGTTTATTCAAACACTCTTTCACGTAAATTTCTTGGTTGACAGTCCCGGAAGCTATGAAAATGCTGCTTTTCAAGCCACAGGTACAGATGGCTTGCCAAACCAGATATTTCTTTGCGAACTTTGACAGTTTCATGTGCTTGAAAACATCTGCTACCTTTCCCCTTCCTTTTGCCGTATAAAACTCCTGTCCCGGAAGCTGCTTGTAGTCGGCTTTGACGTAGGTTTCGTCGTCCATTACCACGCAGTCAAACTTTGTCAGCATCGTCGTGTACAGCCTCCGGGATCGCGCTTTGGCCGTCGTATTTTGTTTATCATCGCGATTTGGAGTCACTACCTTCTTGTAAGTCGATAGTCCGGCTCGTTTTTTGGCTCGATGCACGGTTGTAGACGATACACCCAGCTAATTTGCGGCATCTCGGAGAGAGAGGTTAGGGTTTCGCTTGAAACTACCGGCAACTCTCTTTGTCGTCTCAGTGGCTTCCGGTTTCCCCCCGATCCAGACTTCCTGGCTGTCGACAAACGTTCCCCAAACACTTTAATTACATTTGTAACGGTTGATTTGGCAACTTTTAGCGATTTTGCCAACTTTGCGTGAGAGTAGCTCGGATTTTTGCGATGCGCGAGCAAAATTTTGATACGCTGCTCTTCTTGCTTGGACGGCATTTTGACAACTGAAGAGTGAATTCCAAAATCAAAATAGGAGCAACATTCTACACACACACACCTTCAAAATGAGGGGTGTTCAGGTTTTTTAAATGCAAAATTGAAAGAAATACGTCAAGTTGATATTGACCTAATTTTGACCGTATCACCCTTTATAATGTAAACGTATATGATATGTGACGCTCCATTTATGTGCATCATATTGAACAGAAATTTACACTTCTTTTTCGAACTGTGTACTAATGTGCCATTTACGCGAAGGCATAAATTTTCATTAGACGACAATAGATTGAAAGGCACACTTTTGGAACTTTCTAATGCTGTCAAATGTCTTGGAGTAAAGGGTGTACCGTTTAAAATCCACACACACAAAATTCATTCTCAAAATTCGAGTTAATATCCGATTATCACCAAATTTTCAGGGAGTAAAAAGAAACAATTCAAGTTAACTTTGGCACCATTCATTTAATTTATTTCACATTTATATCCGAATGCGCGAACAATGGTCTTAACCTCAGCCATAAGGTTCTAATCGATGACTAAACATACGTCAAACTCGATTTTAAGCAGCTTCCCGGTCGAAAGTTTTACAACGCGACTGGACGTGGAGAGGTGCCGGGAAGATTCAAGTTCGTGTTTGCCGACAAGTTCGCGAAGAAGGCCATGATTTGGCAAGCGATTTGCAGTTGTGGCCTGAAAACGGAACCGTTCGTCAAATCCTCGACGATGACATCCCAAGTTTACATCGAAGAATGCATGAAAAAGCGTGTATTGCCGTTCATCCGCAAGCATAGGGGAAAAGTCATCTTTTGGCCCAATTTGGCCAGCTGGTTCTCCACTACTCTACTCCAAGGTGGTTCCAACAAGATCAATTTTGTTGTCCCCAAGCTAATGAATCCTTCGAATTGCCCGGAATTTCGACCAATCGACATTCAGCAAATGCGGGCAACATGGAAGAAATGCGCTTATTCCGTGTCCGTTCCCACTGTGTGGGCGCTGATGGGCTCCATCAAGAGGAAGGTTCGAGATTTCTTTCAAACTGGAGAAATGTAACCATGTAATGCTGTAACTTTGAAGTTTTAATAAAAGTACTGTAAAGCAACCATTAATGAACTTTTTTAAATTTATTGAATCACGAATTGCAGGTCTTTTTGTGCGTACCAATTTACTTTTAGTCAGCCTTTATACCGGAGTCACTACAAAAATAATTGAATACACTCTGAAAAATCGTCACGTCCGATTTACGTGAAAACATAGGTGGTTTTCGTCCACTCTAATTTTACGTAACTTACCGGAATTGCACGTCAAAATTCAGCTTCGATTATATACATAATTATTCACGTAAATAAGTCCTGATTTCCACGTACTGCTTACGTGAAATCGGGGTGAAAACTACTAGAAAACTGGTAACTTTTACGTGATATTCCGTTTTGTTTAAAATGCTTTTCACATAATTCGTACTTGAATTTTGAATGAAAATAATGGAACTTACATATAGAAGCAGTGAATATTATGCAATTTCATCGGGTAGATATGAATTCCACGTGTTTAAATTGCTACTTATATATACTCATAAAACTGCAAATTATTGACTACTTGGTAGGTGGAAATGTTCATCAGATTTTTTTTTTATTTCTGTCAAAATATTAATAACTGTTTGCAGATTAAAAATGCTGATGCCACCGTCTGAAATTATAAATTTATAAAAAGGCTACATAAAATCATATATAAATTAATGTAAATGAATCAAATTACCGTCCAATATTTGTAGCAAGCTACTGGGAAATTATGAATTTTTGAGGTGTTCTGCTTGGTGACGCCATATTGACTTTTTTTGCGTACCTGAAAATCACGTAAATCTTGTTTCGCGGAAATATCGAAGTCCCAAACACACTAAATCTGTAAACGGTCGATTTCACCAACATTTCTAGTGGACATGACGAGTAATGCAGGTCAATTTTACTAACGTCACGTAACAGTTGAGATTTTCTAAATACAGATCAGTTACGTGATATTTCACGTAAATCGGACGTGAGTTGACTGTGGTTGTATTACGGTTTTGTGTGCTTGTCATAAAATCAGGCCGTCAAGTCGTCTATAAAACTGTTTTATGACTACTAAATTAAAACTCAGACTTCATAGTTTTAACGGTAGCTTGTAGGTGGTTCTGTATCGCTACTTATAACTGCAGAATAAAACCTTTACTTTTCATGACCGACATAAAACTTGAAGCAGTCTTAGACCATCATTAAAGCCTCATTACAACTATCATCTTTATCAGAGGCCTAAGATTCACAGATAAGAAATATACTACAACAATAACAAAAAATACTCTGAAAATTGGAACCAATATAAAAAAACAAATCTACTTAGATACACGAAATGAAAACCCCTTCAGTGCTTTTGAACACGATGAAGATGTGACGATCGCCAATATGAAACTCCTGGAGGATCTATAGTTATGGGCTCCCTCGTATACCATAAGGCACAGTGCGGTGAAGAAGCTCTTAAAAATATTGAACAAGCGGCTTTCCGATACACATTTCGAAAGATCCATGAACCCTTCTTAAAACAACGCAGATAGTTCCACTAAATCCGGTTGGAGATGGCCAGTATTGTCATCACGGCTTTAAACCTTGTATTGAAAAAGCTTTTTGTGGATCCAACAAGCATTTCTTACATCTTGATTACAAGAGAAAATAGAAGGATCACGTGAAATGTTGACTTTTTGACAGGTTGCTATGGTTTTTGTTTTGTTTTGATTCGCTGTACCTAATAAAACCAGCAAGCTAGTTATAGAGCTTAAATATAACTTAACGCTCTCAATTTGGACTACGAAATGCTAAGATACAACCATTAGGTTTATGTTATGCTATATAATTCCAATCTAGGAGAATATGTTATATTGAGGTATTTTTAAGAAGTAGCGAGTTATAACGAAAAAAATGTCGCCGTATGAACAAATTTCACACAGTATGAATAATAACGCTTTAATTCATTGGCGATAAAACACTTTCATACACCTATGTATAATTAAATAATATGTGACTGGTTATTGCTAAACAGTAGTAACTGTTTTATAGTATATAGATAATCTTTTAATTACTCTTGAATGCATGGTGCTAATGCAGACAAATAAAAAATATCCCTATGTTTAAGTATTCATATGGCGCACTGAATTTATGCTCCTATTTGGTATAATAATCACCATCAATATTACACGGCATGCTGTGAAACATATACAAATTGGTTTAAAATTGTAATAAAGTCGTCCTATTTTCAATATACAATAATATCAGCTATTATTACCAACTGACAAGGATCATGATTTCACATCAAACATCGAAAGAATAAAACCACAATAAAACATTTCTCAATATTAAATATCATCCAAAAACCCCCCTTCAATGTTGTCAAAATGTTTTGCGTATCATGTTTTATCAACTTCTTCAGGAGCGATTTATGCGGTAGTTTTATGGTAGTCATCAAAAGGTTGTTAAAACTTTCTGACCTGGAGGAGGTTTTATGTTTTCATTGTTAAGAACCACGTGTAGAGTGTGATAAAACTGACATAAAACCTATGCTCCTAAGGTAGTTCGCAAATCAAGTTTTAATGATTGCATTAGAACTGGGCCAATTGGCCATGACATGGCTGTATAGCGGTTGTCAGCAGGTTGTTAAAGCAATGTGGTCGTCAGTGAAGGTTTTATAATTTGGTTATATCAACTGCTATAAAACTTCAATAAGACAAAAATTATTGCTTGGGAGCCTCACCTTTTTCACTCATTCAATGCATAAAAGGGGAATAGTATTGGCTTGTATAAATAGAGTTAACACTTTGTTTTTTGACGTAGGACTACGTCTTTGATTTCTATGGTAATTCTATCGTAAATATTTTTTTTTAAATCATTAAATACGCGTCAATCAAATTTTGCGCTACTGTTTTATAGAAAGTTTCAGTACATTATCAGCATCGATACTGTACCGGAGCGGGGCTTATTGTAAGCAAAATCTTCGGAAGCATGCGATCTTGAAATGGGCTAATGGGTATACGGTAGAGCTATCACCTTCGAACTCCAGAGTTCAAACTTTTTGTAGTCATAAAAAAAAAATGGTTACAGGTAGATTTTATACATAATACCACTGCCAGACCACTGCCAGACAGAAGTGTGATTGTAGATACATACAGTACATACAATAAATGAACGAATGAATAATTGCATCAGTCAAATGTGTCAAAATTAGTTTGTTTTTTTTTTTATAAAATCTTTATTCTAATCCTAACATATAAACATGTCTTACAAGCTAAGCTATTCTAAACTAATTACAGGCATTTATTTCTAAGAAGAATTTGAAGCTAGGCAAGGAGATCATGTGTCGTTCTGTTTCCAAAATAATATTTTCTTAGAATCATAGTTTTTTCATCCCTGCTAAACTCTTCTAAGGTTGGAGCTATCAAACTGGAAAAGGTTAAGAAGCGCATTAAACGAGGATCAAATCTGTTTAGTAAATGTCTAATAAAATAGTTCCATGACTGATTGACCGAAAAACGTTTACAAAATATATGCTCAAGATCTTCGAGAAATCCGCATGATAAGCAATTACGGTTGTCAGCAATACCTATGCGATACAAATGAGCTCTGTGATCAATTTTCCTATTATAAAGTAAATAAAGAATAGATTTTTCATTTGAGTTCAGGTTCTTTAAGTTAATATTATTCCAGACACGTGGCCAATTGTTTTGTTCTTTAGTTTCAATAGTTGGTCTAGGCAATGATCCAATTTTATCAGAATATAGTTTTGTCATAGAAAAAGGTTGTGTTAGATCATGTTCGTAAAACAAATTCATGAAAGAAGGATACATATGTGGTAATATAGTAACAGGTTTCCTAATGACTACTGACTACTGATATTAGGCAGAATATAATTTTTCAACAAACACGTGTCGGTCGAATTAGGATTCATCCCAGGCTACTATTGTAGAAAAACGTAATTGATAGATATTGGGCGGAACGCGTTGGAATGTTTAGAAAAATAGGGCGCACGCTTGATCCGGTTTAAGATACATTGTTGACTGCTTTCGGGAACGTGATTTCATTTTAATAACTTACTTGTTTAACCAGGGCTTAAGCAATCGTCACGCCGGTCATAGCTTGTTATGATAGCCTGAACAATGCGTAAAGAGCAAACCGCGAAACATTGAACGTCGCGTGAAAGTGGAACTTAATGAAGGCCTAAGTGCTTTTTCGTAACTTTTAGTTTTCGGATTAGAAAAATCATCGGTTGCAGGACAGAGTTACCGATTTATATTGGATAATCCAAAGCTATGTTGATCATTATAACATTAAATTTTGAATAACAAATGATAAGACAATCTTATTCAAATGTCGTAATAATACCTCTGACCAAGGAAAAATGATTTATATAGTTTTCATAAAAGTTGACGATACAAATACTAATGAGGAAAGGAATTCCGCATTTCCTTTTCCCAAGTCCTTTTCCTCTCCTTCCCTTCCCTTCTTCTCTTTTCAGAAAGCGAGTAATGGCGCTATAACCATATGCCATATAGGGCTAGGACAAGAGTTAGTGCTCAGGTCCCAACCGCTAGAAGAAAATGGTAGCGAGCAAGGGCGCTATAACCTAGGCGAATACAGCATTCCCTCCGTATAGGTTACGTCCGCACACCGCTCTCTGTTGTCCTTCGACTGAGGTCGGCTGGATCGATTGAGGGATGGCAGTGGGTTGGCGGTGCCGTCCACGCTTGTACGGAGGGAGGACTGTACGCTCGAACACAAGGGGTAAATACCTGTGTTCCATCCCAGGAGATCGGGCAACCAAGGAGTGTACATTAACTTTCTTAGCTCTGTCACTCCCAACGATTTATATAGCCTATTTTCAAATCCTGCATACGGAGCGGTTGGTACGGTATGTCCCCGCTCTTTGATTACCTGTGGATTAAATGTTAACCACTGTCTATACTTATTAAGTAGACATGGTAAACATTCACTTCCACAAAAATTAACTAAACGCTACACAGTAGGCCTGGCCGCTTTATTGTTTGTTTCACATCCTTGATGTGCAGCAGGCATTAATAATGACAAGAAAAATGTTAGATGTATCATTTTCCAGGATTCTTTCAAGTACTGGCTGTGTATGTGTAGACTAGACTAGACTAGACTAGGACTACGTCTTTGATTTCTATATGGGGGTACACTTTGTGAAAACCGAAAATGGAACATGTAACAAATTAAGAAAGATTTTGAACGTTAATAACTCAGCTGCCCCTGGCCCAGTTTCAATAATTTTATCACTAGTCGATGAGAAATATGGCTACGCATCGATAACAATGCTTTGAAAATGTTGATTTTCAAAAGAAACTATTGAAAAACTGGTAAATGTCCAGCATTGTCCAAAAGCGTCGAATTAACTAACAAATCCACCAATTACCTACATGCATATGCTGCTTCCCCAGCACAGTCGTCAGAGAGTAGTAAGTAGACGACACAAGTCGAAGTGGCATTCGCCTCCGATCCTCGGGCGCGTGCGAATAGGGAGGATGGAATTGCGTAATATTTTGCACACTCATCGCCATACTCAGAACCACACGCTCCCAACGACCACATCACTGTGTGGTGGTGTTCGGTCGTCGAAATTAGTAGCAGCAGTAGCAGCAGTAGCAGTGCTTTCGGCGTGTGGCGTTGAAAATTGTTCTCCAGTAACAACGAAAGGCTGCCTGCAAGCAGCGAGCTGCAGAGCCCACATAAGCAACCATCAAAAGAGGAAGAAGCTGCACCGCTATGCTATGGATCGGAAAAAGTAGCTCTCCGTGAGTCGCTGCGGCTCGGTCATCTATGCCAAGCGTGTCACCCTCGCTCCAAACGACATACAGCTCGACAGCCTCATCCGTGTTGAAAACCCAGCTCAGAATTACTCAACCATCACTACAAAACGGTCCTTTTCAGGGCCACCAAAAATTTGTTAAAGAGTATTATTTGGACATTGGTCAAGGTCATCAGTTCCCGCAAGCAGCTAACTATCAAGGCTCAACCTGTCTATAGAAGGTGTAAAAATTGTAGGCCTGAATATATTGGTGCAATTAGTTTTTCCTCGGCTTTCATTCCGCACGATTCGTTTCTTTCGTTTAAGACATCGTCTCCCGCAAAGTTTACATTTTTCCCTCTACCAACACATACATCAGGGCTATATAGATCTCCACAGGTTCTATAGAATCCACGCAATTTCAAAAAACCAAAATGTACAGCATTACGAAAAGAGGTCAGGTTTCGACCAATAGCAGATAGATTTTAATTCTAAACAAGCCAAACGATTGGAAATTTATCTACCAATCTGCTAAAATGAACATGAATGAATAGGTCACTATTGAAAAATACCAAATGTCCAACTGTTGCAATGGTGATCAAAATTATCACCGAATGTCTGAAAACAGCGCATTCCCTAACACAGACTTAAAAAATCGAATTCGATGCTGTCCCACTGAACGGTGCTCATTCAATCACCGTAAGTGGTGGTGTCCAGTCCAGCAGCAGCAGCAGGAGTGCTTTCAACAACAACAACAACAACGAAAGGCGAGCTGCAGAGCTATATGAGCAACCATAGAGAAGGAGGAAGAAGTCCCACCGCTAGACTAGGATCGGAATCAGTAGCTCGTCGTGCGCAGCTCAGCATTACTCAACTATCACTACAAAACGGTCCTTTTCAGGACCACCATAAATTTGTTAAGAGTATTATTTGGACATTTGTCAAGTCAATCAGTTCCCGCAAACAACTAACTATCAAGGCTCAACCTAGTCTCTATAGAAGGTGTGGAATTGTAGGCCCGAATGTATTGGTGAGATTAATCATCGTCCAACCATTTTCCAGAACACGCTGGTAGGAAGTTTTAAAAATCCATATAGAATTTGACCGAAGTGGGAATAATTCGCTGTGGGTGTATATTCAGTCCCCAGAAAGCCAATAAAATCAAATTTGTGAGAAAATTAGCTCTCACGGTCACGAGTTCAATCGCTCGAAGTCCCTCCTTTTTTACATATTCTGCACAAACGATACTTTCCGCCTCGCCCCATTCATATAATTCAGAAGGAAATCCTGCGAGGGGTGAATTGAATACACTTTAATACCAAAATGCACAAAACTTAAAAATTCATAAAAATCAAAAAAATCAAAATACACCTTTTAAAGTCGGGTAGATGAATCGAAAATACTCAAGTTGACAGTCCCTTGGATTCTCTTCATCAATTTTCTCTTTGAAATAATTAATACAAATTTGATACGCTTACAGATAAAAAACAGAAAGAGTTAAGATAATTGATGATTGATCAATTAAAATAACTAAATGTTCACATTTGTTCCGTCCACTAGCGGTCCTACGTCAAGCTTCCGTTCGTGCCCCTAGGCACAGACCCTTCTACTTTTTTTGCTTGAAACAAGTTTTAAACGTGGTAATGGATCACTAATGAGTGCCTTTTCTACCGCCGCTCATCACTTTAATGAGTACAAAGCAATCAATATGCACAGACCAACAGACGTAACACATTGAATATTTCTCACTGTAAAACATCGTCGCTAGAACATTACCGCCATCTGTTGAGTATATTGTGGTGGGTAGTACGCTGAACAGATGGCGGTACCGTGTAAACGTAAGACGCAAAGGAATTGATTATGTGCGCCACAGGTGGCGGTACTACCAACTACGATACGTTTAAATTGACCATTAAATGCTTGTTCGATGAACAACTTGTGAGAGTTATATCTGTTTGTCTGTGAAATATGTATCAATCAACGTTATTCATGATTTGTTCACAAATTCTAATTACATCGTACAGCGTAATACTACACAACAAGCGGAATGACCAATCGACTGTTTGGGTGTAATATTCAACAATTATTTTTCTGTATTCTTTAGATTAGTATGTGGTGCAGTAATGACCCGATTTTGACCCGACCCACCCCCTCCGCGCATTAGACTTTTATCATTAAATAATGTCATGAAATCGTAATTCCAAATCATTCTCATGCATCTTCAAGATTGGTGTTTAAGGTATACTTTGGTCCAATAAGACCACTGAAAAGCCCATGGGTTTCGTAGAAAATTAGAAAACAATTTTAAAAAAGGGGCTGGCAAAATCGGGTCATTACTGTATATGTCTCCAGTGGAATGCCTTGGTTTCCTTATCATTATCAAGAGCTGACATATACTATAATGCTCATTGGGAGTTTTTATCAAACTTATTATTTATTTTCAAAATTTAAATTTGGCTAGTTTTATATGGTTATTACAGAGACTGTCGGAAATTTATGATGGTTTCCGTGAGCTATAGTTCACGGTCCCATCGTAGAAGGAAATGTACACCGTGAACAATATTTGTCGATCACAAATATGGGAATTACAATCGCAGGGAATAGGGAGACAAATTTATCGAACATCTGCTTAAAAAGGTGCAAGGAAACCCATATTACCTATATAAATCTCGATATTGAAGGGACTGGGTTAAAGGAATCAATTCTTAAAATTGGAGAATTTGATCATTTTTTAGCGTGTTAAATAGTAAACATCCCAATTAACTAAAAGTTCCACATTCAACGATTAAAATCACTTCCAAGTTCCGTAAAGTTCAAATAAAGTTCCAACCGAACCTAGTTCCATAAAGTTCAAATAAAGTTCCGACAGAACTTTCAAGTTCCATAAAGTTCGAATAAAGTCCCGACCGAACTTTCAAGTTCCATAGAGTTCAAATAAAGTTCCTACAGAACTTTCAAGTTTCATAAAGTTCAAATAACGTTCCGACAGAACTTTCAAGTTCCATAAAGTTCCTACAGAAGTTTCAAGCCACATGAAGCAATCCGCACAAGTCTTTATTAGTAACAAAATTTAATGTACGTAAATATTAAATGATCAGTGGCCCGAATGAATCATAATTCTTATATTTATGCAGTGCATCAACATTCTATCCAAACATAAAAAAAAATAATTAAAAAGTAATTTCCTGGATTCGAACCCGTGTATTCGGCATGCGATCTACGAACGTTAGCCACTGCGCCACAAATACGTTGGAATACCATCCGGGCAAACACCAATTTAAAATTCATCAACGTGTTTTGTTTCGTATTCAAGTCAGTCAGCTGGCACTGAAAACTCCAACAGTAGGCGGGACAACAGCTCACTTTATTATATCTTAGATGACGCAGCGGTTCGTGCTGGGGCTCTCACGCTGAAGGACTGGGTTTAATTCTTCAAACAACTCTAATTCTACTACTAATGCTGATAAATCAATATACATTAACACCTGCCTTTAGAAATAACTTTCATAAAAGTGCGAACTAGACATAGAATTGGTGTAGAGGACAAAAACCTTTTTTAATTTATTTTCTAAAAGTTCCGTTCAAGTTCCGCAAGAAGCTGTTTAGAATGCTCTTCAATTATGATATCGGAACTATAACGACTTAAAAATAAGGCTGCTTAGAATTCTATAGACCACCACCAACCAAGCTGCTTAAGCCACAAATAGCCGTTTATCAGAACTTTTGGTTACTTGGGATTTTTAACAGGTTAAACTATAGTATACTTTATGTGGTACTAAAAATGTGATATTCCGTTCTGAACTCCTAATTCATTCGGATGAGACGTCTATCAGTGTTTTTGAACAAACTACGGAGTCCTAGGATCAGTTTCATGAATTGACCACTTTTACGGATGCTTCCATTTTCTGGTCACAAATCCGAATTCATTCTGATAAACCATCTATGAGTGGTTTAGACAAAACCACGGTGTCCTAGGATCAGTTTCATGAATTGACCACTTATACGCATGTTCCGGATCTTCCACAGGACCAGACTTGAGACCTACCGGAAACTGACTCATGCCGAAAGGTGGTCAACTATCTGCTTAACAACTTCTCCAAAGATATCAGGAAGTTATTTCACTTTCAGCCTTGATTAAATATTCGAATCTGGCCATTGTGGTCAAGTTTTCCTTGTTTTCAAACCTGAAATCTCGCGTCTCTTTTCAAATAGACCAATGTAACATATCCACCATTTTGAGAAAATCTAAGTTGAAGTTCGACAGATTATTATTTTAACTGCTTAGAAACAATACATTTTGCAATACTATTGTTAATGTAGTCAGTGAATAATAACGTTGAAAATTCAATAGAAACGGTAAAATCATAATTTTACTTTGAATTTTTCATGCTAAAATATAGAAAAAACATATAAGACGTTTGGACATCGGACATGCTACATTGGACGATTTTTCTCAATGACATAATCAATGAGTGGTACATTGGACGTTTTGTTCTACATGATACTACATGACTCCCTTACACAGATTTCAGAGTAGAGTACTTAAATTTAGATTGGCCCCGCCTTTAGAAAATGAGCACCAATCATGCTAGGCAGTCCGAATGACCGAAGTAACAATCATGTACCTATCATTTCAAATTGTACATTGGACAATTTTTGACCTATGATTATCTCAAATAAATGAAAGTAAATTTGGATGGGTGTTTTTGTATCACATACAATGAGAGAAGAGCAATAGTTTGCATCGCTTAACTCAATTTGTTTACATTTGTTACTTAGAACCTTTTGAAAAGTGACGCGAGAAATCTAATAAATTAAAATGCTTGAATTTTACCGAACAGCTCAAAATTACCGAAGTCGGTAATCATTTCTGACCTTGTATATACAGTATATATACACCGCAAATCGTCGAATGGCGATGACAAATGCAGATTTTCAAGGTTCAGTAAATTTATTACGATCACAATTCTCCAATCTGTACACTTAAACCAACGATCATCAAAGCTTGGTATGATTGAGCTAATAGTCATTCTACCCCAAACCTACGACAACTTTTTTACCGACGCAAACGCACGTCATCAAACTGATCTTATTCCTAGCTAGCAACCACATGCATGGTGTTGTTATCAACCTGATTAGTCAGCTACGGGCATGAGTCCGAACGTAATGTTATCTGCTTTCTCGTTAAACCCGGTAGTGAAAGAATTCTTCACTTACTGATTAGTGCGCTTTCTTTCAATCCGAAAATTTCACGGTCAGCTCATTTGATTTTTAAACTCCGCAGAGACCCAGAGCTCGACATCGCGACTTACGGTGAATTGCCACCGACCAGCGGCGGTCAGAAACACATGTCACGCGAAGGAACGGGCCTACCCCGAGGCGGAACTGGCGGCACCAGCAGTGGACCACGTGATTACGGAGCAACCAGCAGTAGTGCTGTGACGACGATGGCGTCGTCGACCGATGCGAGCAACTTTGGCGGGTTCAGTCCGACGGAATTCATTTCGCTGAGCGAATCCATCGCTGCCAATACTATCTTTGTGAAGCAGAGCTGGCAGTTTCTGGAGAAAGCCAACCGGACTATCGGAACGCCCAAAGATAATCAGACGCTGCGGGATAAAGTGTAAGGATGGTTGATTGGGTGGCGTTGATGTGTTTAATGGAGCTGTTTTCCGTTGTTTCAGGCATGATATTCAAACTGGCACTAACCAGAGGATTTCGACCACCAGCAAGGATCTGCAACGGCTGACGGTGGTGGTGAGGAGAGGTGATAAGCAACAGAAGCTGCAGGTCGAGAAACTTACTTCCGATTTTACCCATGTTGTTCAGATGTATTCCAAGAGTCAGCAGGTATGTTTGCCCAAATGTACTTTAGATCTACTGTATACATATCTCAATTCCGTAGGTCATTGCTGCCAAGATGAAGCAGGTCCTGCTGGTGAATGCCTCCCAGCAGGATGACATGCACCGCGATATGATAGGATTCGGCGATGGTAGCAGTGCTACTGGAGGCAGCCAGCAGCAACAGCAGGAACAGCACCTCCGTCAACAACAGATTCAACGGGATCTGCAGTTCGAACAGGACATGCTACTGGAACGGGAGCAACGGGTGCGTCAGATCGAAGCCGACGTACTGGACGTAAGACAAATCATGCAGGAACTGAGTAGTATCACCAACCAGCAGAGCGAAGTTATCGGTAAGTTCTATGAATGCACATTGTAACGATTTGCTAAAACACATAAATACGCGCTCTTTCTTCTGTAGACACAATCGAGAACACCATCGAACATGCGGTCTCCAATGTGGAGTCGGGCCACACGGAGTTGGAAAAGGCGGTCGAGTATCAGAACCGGTACCGGCGCAAGGTGATCATTCTGCTGCTCATTGCTGTGATACTGGGAATGATTATTACCGGAATCATCGTGTCCAGGCTGAAAAATTAAGCCTTCCACACACTCCATGGTGCGCTTCGTTTCGTCGATTTTCATTTTTAGTCTGTAAGAGTTATTATTTTTTATCCAAATGTTACAACTTTAGTAAGTCGTCTGTTCGGTCACGTTTTCTACTTGTATAAATGAAGATATTTCTACAAAATAGGGAAAACATAGTTCTCGAATACAACAAATGTGGCTGGAACAAAACTTTCTCGATACAAATAGACATGTAAACATGATATTCATAATGATTTAACATAAAATTGTATTCAACACGAAGTTTTTGTTTTGATTTCCTCAGCAAGCGATTTCACCGCTACACAAAACTAAATCAAACTTATTCAAACTCTAGGTTAGGAATACAAACAGAATCAAAATAATCGAACGGATTTACTAGGAAACTTAAAAAACAAATAAAGTGTCTGCTTAATCGATTGATTTTGCGCTTGTTGCGAAGATAACATATAGAGAGGACGTTTATTTAAATTCGTCAATGTTGTATGATACATTTGCAGTAGAAGAATAACGTCTGTTTATAGCCGTTTAGGGAAACTAACTACAACAGTTTGTTTACTTTTCTTGTTTTGCAGTACAATTAGTGCGAACCGAACAATTATAACAATAATGAAAAATATTATAATCAATAAATAAACAAAAACAGTGACTGTAAAATTTAAGCTGTTCGTATCCCTTAATCTCTCCGTTCAACAAATGCTTGGAATAATCACCCATACATTATGCATTGCTTCCGAAACGTATTCATTCATACATAAGCAAACTTCTTCTAAGAAGCCTGAAAGCAAAAGGTTTCGAAGTTGTGGGCTTTGCGGATGACATAGTCATTATAGTAAGAGGAAGGTTTGACGTTTTCATTTCTGAAAGAATACAAGGGGCCCTAAAGTTTACCCAGTTTTGGTGCATTAAAGAAGGCCTAAGTATCAAGAAAATAGTTTCCCTAGAAGCCCTTCAATTTAGAGAAAAGGAAGAAAGTGCTGAGTGGTTGCGATGATGCGCGTTGGTGTAGGGTGGTAACCTCCAACTAGGTCGGCCAAATGTTGTAAAGGATCGTGATCGGATTTACCGGGAAATACCGATTGGAGCTTATGACCATTAAGGACAGGTAAGTAGTTGGTCCATCAAGGTAAGATAAATTAATAAACATATAAAGTATCCGTTCGATTTTGGCAACACGTCCTCAGTATATTTAAACTGCTTGTGCTCTGCAGTTATATTATTAAATTCTGTTTAATAATTTTCTTAGATTTTCAGTAAAATTGTGGAGCTTTAAACGTCACCTGCAGGCCAGTTCTGCGAGTAGTATGGCTCTCTGTCGCTAGTAGGGTGACGGTGGTCGCCTCGTGTGAGGTGACTCTTCATTTGATTGCACGGAGAGTCATCCCACTAGTGCGTGACTTTTGTTGACTCATTGGTGGTGGAGATTCGCACGACTCGCGGAATAGGTCAGATGATAATATTTGCATTTATTAAAGATTTTGAAAGGCTATGAAGTCAAAATTGTGTTGACAAAATCTAACGGGTAATGCCGATATAACTATATATATATATACACACATTAAACGCAAAGGGGAGGGATGGGACCACCAGGGCACCGGATTGAAGCGATTTGGATGGGGAGAGTGGAATTGCCAACTCCCTGTCATTAACATTTCGTGAATTGACGGCGGGCTCTTCTCCCCACTCATTGGGACGTTCCCTCGTATGATGGCTTGTTCTACATCGGGTTGTAGGATTTTATCATTGGAAGGCGATTCTCCTGACCCCGCGGATTGCGTGTAAGTGTATCTGCTTACGGGTCCGCCCCTCCGTTTTTGGCCCTTCTTACAATGGTAAATTGAATACAACCAGGTATCGTACTTGATCAAGTCATACTTGGAGGATGATCCACTGTCTAATGGCTGTGCCTTGCAACAATGAGTGGTATCCTTTACATACATACATACATACATTAAAGAAGGCCTAAGTATTAATCCATCAAAAGTCGTAAACATCCCCTTTACTAGATGAAGATTAGCCTAAAATAATTCAATCTTGGAGGAGAGCAGATCCATCTTAGTGAACAGGTCAAATACCTAGGAGTTATTTTGGACGCCAAGTTGAATTGGAATGCTCAGCTTGATTCTGTGATTAATGAAGCAACCAGTGCCCTGTGGGCATGTTACAAAACTATTGGAAGAAAGTGGGGTTTGAAACCAAAAATGACAATGTGGATTTACACATCAATAATCCGTCCGAAAGTAGCGTATGACGGATTTCACGCCAACTCATCCAGTGGTTGGCAGCACCCTCTCAGAACCTTATGGAACTTTGTGGGTGTGGAGACTTAGCAATTTTAAGCAACTTTGCGTACTTATTTTTTTCAAAATTTATCTCGCCTAACATTTGATAAGGGTCAAAGTTTTTGTCGATTTTTTTTCAAATCGATATAGCTTAAAAATGACAAGCCCTACAAAAAAGTGATGTATGGCGAACTTTAAGCAAATAATCTGAAATTTTATAAAAAAAATTTAAATAAAATAAAAAATCGGTTTCTACACTCTAAAAAAATATATTTAAAAATTAAAAGTCATTTTCCCAAAAATGGTACCCCTCAGATTTGCTTGATATTTTTTCTCATGAAAGGCAATATAATTACCTAACTTTTCTTCATACATCGCAAAGTGGGCGCTTTTAAGGAAAAAAAGTTGTTCGAACAACAACTTTTTCATGTTAATTTTTTTTTAGCGTGTTTCACTCAAAGTCGAATAGTAATACGCGCACAACCTTATTAAAATTCGATTAAACTTTATGGGTATACTTTTCGATAATCTGGGCGAAATCTAGCCTAACATTTGAAAAGGGTACAGAGAAGTTACCTGCAAATCGTCCAATAAGAGTTCAGAACAAAACGTTCTAATGAGGAACAGCCATCTCAGCATGGTTTGCACTTTCCTGTGATGGATTGTATTATAATATATGCATACACTCTATCCAACTTCTATAAAACCACCCTCAAATTGTTCCAAATCAACAGGTAAACTAAGTAAAAATCACTTAGTATGTTTTATTCATGAAAAGATTTCAATTCATGTATTTGTGATTAATTTAATTAGAAAAATAATCATTCATTTATTTGTATGTATTAGGTGTGTCCATTAGTAAGCAATATGCATATATGTTTATACCTCATCTCTCAAGTGAATACATATAATAGCGCATGCCTAAAATAATCGTTAAATTACCTGCTATATAGCAGTTATATAACAACGCAGGTAGTCACATGAGAGATATAAGGTATAAACTTAAAGCACCGCAGTCTGTTTCTACCGACATAATCTAATATTTAAGTTTGGTGATATCACATTAAAGCTCATAGTTGCTGTAGTGCATAGTTGTTGAAAGTGTAGTGCTGCATAGTTGTTGAAACGAAAAAGTGGAAACAATGGAAAAATCTGCTGAATTGATTATTAAAAGGGTGCAATGTAGTGCCAACATAAACAATCCCAATTGCAGCCGCAATAATTTACGTAATTTATCATCAAGTCTCATAGAGAAAATACATTCATGGGGCTTTGATCATCAATTGGATGTAACAATGCGTATTTGTGAATCGTGTCGTGGAATTTTAGTGCACAATAGGACACCTCTCCCGAAAAAGAGGCGATCGGATGGAAAAGAATCAAGCCATGCTCGGAAGTTTGAAGAGCCGCAACCATCAACAAGTCATCAGCAATCAGAACATCAGGAATTTGATGATACACTAGGTAAATAATAATAACTTTAACTGTTTCAACTGTGTGGTTTAAGGATTGTACATCGAAGATACAACTTCATTTTCAACATTTTTTTAGAGCACGAGCTGGATGAACCGCTTATCGTATAAATTTGATCGATTGGTAGTCCAACCTCGGTGAACAATCTATCAAATTTTCACGACTGTACGATATGCGGTTTATGCAGCTCGTGCTCCACAAACATGGGGAAAATTCAGATGCGGCTTCGATGTACCGTAAACGATGTTCCGATAGACTAATAATCAATGAAAAACTCAAATTATGTATGGAGAATTATAGGAAAATAAATTATGCACTAAACAAAAACACTAGAGTTTTCATTTATTAAAACACCATGCGAAATGCAGGAAAATCCTCTGTATTAGGCCCTTTCAAATGTTAGGCTAGATTTTTGTTTTAAGCACGCCCAGATTATCAAAAGGTCAAAATCTTTATGCTCATTAAGTTTCAACGGATTTTAATAAGGTTGTGCGCGTATTACTATTCGACTTTGAGTGAAACACGCTAAAAAAAATTAACATGAAAAAGTTGTTGTTCGAACAACTTTTTTTCCTTAAAAGCGCCCACTTTGCGATGTATGAAGAAAAGTTAGGTAATTATATTGCCTTTCATGAGAAAAAATATCAAGCAAATCTGAGGGGTACCATTTTTGGGAAAATGACTTTTAATTTTTAAATATATTTTTTTAGAGTGTAGAAACCAATTTTTTAATTTATTTAAATTTTTTTATAAAATTTCAGATTATTTGCTAAAAGTTCGCCATACAGCACTATTTTGTAGGGCTTGTCATTTTTAAGCTATATCGATTTGAAAAAAAAATCGACAAAAAACTTTGACCCTTATCAAATGTTAGGCGAGATAAATTTTGAAAAAAATAAGTACTCAAAGTTGCTTAAAATTGCTAAGTCTCCACACCCACAAAGTTTCATAAGGTTCTGAGAGGGTGCTGCCAACTCCGAAGACGAGTTGGCGTGAAATCCGTCGTATGCTTCGTTAGTGTGGTGACCAAAATCAAAAGAGGCTACTGCACAGAGGAAACTAGCAAAACTTCAACGTCTAGCATGCATTGCAATAACGGGTGCGATGCGTAGCACCCCATCAAAAGCATTAGAAGCAATCCTCAATCGGCTACCCTTGCATGAACATGTGCATAAACAATCAACCACAACGAAGGAAGGATAAGGCCCCAGTTTTTAGGACAGAGGACTTTCCGCCTCTTCATGGACAAGTGAATTCACGGGTGCGATCCACTTCCCCTCAAGAAACGTCTGGATCTTCTGCTGGACAAAGCTATCCATCCCCCTGGGATTCTGGAGTCAACCAACAATGCAAAACAACAACCCCGATCTGTTCTCAGCGGATGAACAGATGGAAATTTTCATCAACATGACCGGTGCTCTTCGTAAGTGCCGCAATAAGCCCGAGTAGATCCAAATACTCGGTAAGTTTATCATCCAGTATGGCGTCTAAACCGCTAACTATCGTCACCTGGAACGCTTGCTCCTTAAGAGCAAGAGCCATCGAGTTTGCGAACTTCCTCCGCAAGCACAACATCGACGTGGGCCTCCTCACCAAGACCCAAGTTGTGGTTGCCGGACCACAACATCATTCGCCTTGTACGTACCAGCTCCCGGGGGGTTTGGTGTTGCGATTATCATCACGAAAAAGATAAAATACCGCAGTCTGTCCCATATCCACACTTCTATCATCGAGACCCTTGGTGTGGAGGTGGAGTCGTCGACTGGATACGTCCAGTTCATCGCAGTCCACTACCCTCGACAGTGTGCCGGTAGCCTTGAACGAACTCAGCTCCGACCACCAACCGGTGGTGGCTGACCTGGGCTGCAAGCCTGCGCAAGGACTTACTTACGTTACCAATCAAGCTAAGGCCTTGTTGTCCTCTGCTGTCCAAACAAGTCGTCTCCACTCGAAGGGTCGTCGCAGGTCGCCTTCCACTTGGTCGATCCACCGTGCCCGCTGCGCGCCTCTTCTTCTTGTTCCTGTTGGGTCGCTTTCGAGAACCATTTTCACTGGGTCCTCGTGCGGCATTCTTACGACGTGCCCAGCCCACCGTAGTCGCCCAATTTTTGCGATGTGGACGATGGATGGTTCTCCCAGCAGCTGGTGCAATTCGTGGTTCATTCGCCTCCTCCACGTTCCGTCATCCTTCTGCTTTCCACCGTAGATGGCAACACCTTCCGTTCGAAAACACCACGGGCGCGAGCATAGTCCAGGTCTCGTGGTCGTAGAGGACCACCGGTCTAATCAGCGTCTTGTAGATAGTCAACTTCGTGCGACGGCGAATTTTATTCGACCGGAGCGTCCTCCGGATTGCAAAGTAGGCTCGAATCGCTGCCATAATGTGTCACCGTCAATCTGAACTCGGGGTGGGAGGCTAACATTGCCTTTCCTAGAACCTCTTCCTCTCATGTACTTCGTCTTCGATGCGATGGCAAGTACACTCCACCCAGCTTCAGCCTTCAGTCTGATGTACGTTTCCGCCATCATCTCAAAGTTCCGTGCCATAATGTCAATGTCATCGGCGAAGCCAAGGAGCTGGATGGACTTCCTGAATATCGTACCACTCGTGTCTATCCCAGCTCTTCTGATCACACCTTCTAACGCGATGTTGAACAGCAGACACGAAAGTCCATCACCCTGCCGTAACCCCCTTCGAGATTCAAAGGGACTCGAGAGTGTCCCCGATACTCGAACACCGCACATCACTCGATCCATCGTCGTCTTGACCAATCGCGTCAGTTTATCCGGAAATCCGTACTCGTGCATGATCTGCCATAGCTGATCTCGATCGATTGTGTCGTATGTGGATTTGAAATCGATGAACAAATGGTGTGTGGGCACGTTGTATTCGCGGCATTTCTGCAGAACCTGCCGAATCGCGAAAATTTGGTCCGTGGTAGCGCGGGCACCCATGAATCCCGCCTGGTATTGCCCCACGAACTCTCTTGCATATGGTGATAGGTGGCGGCATAGAATTTGGGAGAGTACCTTGTAGGCGGCGCTCAGCAGTGTGATTGCGCGATAGTTGCAGCAATTCAACTTGTCGCCCTTTTTGTAGATTGGGCATACGACACCTTCCATCCACTCCTCCGGTAATATCTCCTCCTCCCAAATCTTGGCAATTACCCAGTGCAGCGCTCTAGCCAGTGCTTCACCACCGTATTTTAATAGCTCACTTGATAGTTGATCTACACCAGTTGCTTTGTTGTTCTTCAGCCGACCGATCTCCTCTTCAACTTCAAGAAGATCAGGGGCCGGTAGCCTGTCGTCTTCTGCGCGTGCTTCAAGGTCTGGTGCCGTGTCATCTTCGTTTTCTGCTGCATCACCGTTGAGGTGCTCGTCATAGTACTGCTTCCACCTCTCAATCACCTCCCATTCGTTCGTGAGAAGGTTACCATCCAAGTCCTTGCACATATCGGCTTGCGGCACGTAGCCTTTGCGCGAACTGTTAAGCTTCTCGTAGATCTTCCGTGTGTCGTTTACGCGGTACCGATTTTCCATCGCCTCGCAATCTCGGTCTTCCTGCTTACGCTTCTTCCTTCGGAAAACTGAGTTTTGTCTGTTCCGCGCTTGTCTGTATCGCTCCACATTCAATCTCGTTCGGTGTTGCAGCATTCTCGCCCGTGCTGCATTCTTCTCCTCTACTAACAGTTTGCATTTGCCGTCAAACCAGTCATTTCTTCGGTCCGGGATCACAGTACCTAGTGCCGCTGCAGCAGTACTACCTATGGCGGACAGGATGTCCCTCCAGCCATCTTCAAGAGTAGCTGCGCCAAGCTGCTCTTCCGTGGGTAGTGCAACTTCCAGCTGCTGCGCGTAATCCTGGGCAACATCGGTGTCCCGTAATTGCTCAATATTGGGTCGCGGCGTTCGACTTCGACGGGTGTTATGCACCGTCGAGAGTTTTGAGCGCATGCATACTGCAACTAAGTAGTGGTCCGAATCTATGTTCGCACTGCGGAAGAATTTCCCGTCGATTAGAACGTGATCGATTTGGTTTTCTGTGTGTTGGTCAGGTGATCTCCAGTTGGCTTTGTAGATATCCTTGCGGGGGAAGGGGGGTTACTTCGGACTACCACACCACGGGAGGCTGCAAAGTTCACGCATCATTGGCCGTTATCGTTCGATACGACATGCAGGCTGTTTGGCCCGATTGCCGGTCTGTACATTGCCTCCCGTACTACCTGAGCGTTCATGTCGCCGATGATGATTTTGACGTCCCGGTGCGAACAGTCGTCGTACACCTCTTCTCGTCGTCGGGTCTCCCTTCGAGTGGGAAGTGCACGTTGATGATGCTGTAGTTGAAGAAACGGCCGTCAATCCTCAACTTCCCTACAAACAATTTGAGCTGCTTAAAGGTTGAATAAGCCATTTTTTAGCTGAAGAAGCAAATTTTTGACTGAATAAGCTCTTGTTCTGCTTCCAATGTTTGTTGGGTTGCACATCCTCGCGTTGATCGGCTGCCAACCAATCACGCGTTGGTGCATCTTACCCCGCCGGTTCCCAGCTCGTTGGTGGTGCCACAGCTCTGGTAGAAAGTAGCCGCTCGATGACTGCTTTTCCATACCTTTTGTCCCGTCCAGCAAAGTTCCTGCAGTGCTACGACTTCGAAGTTGCGTGGTTCAAGATCGTCATAGATTAACCTATCGTAGCCCGAGAAGCCGACCGATTTGCAGTTCCATGTTCCGAGTTTCCAATCGTAGTCCTTATTTCATCGCGTAGGTATGTGTCGATTGTTCCGACCCGTATTTTTTTCTTCGGTATTTGCAACTTTATATTTTTTCCAGGGCGGTTTGATTGGGCCTGCCCCAACCCCCTGTATCGCCAGGGGACCATCGTGCACAGCTCCCACGCTTACACGATCAGCCGCTCCTAATATGGAAAACAGACGCCGTTTTGAGCCGCACCTCCATGGTGAACAGACACTCGGATTTGGTGAAGCATATCCTATATCACCGTTCTAAAGGGTGATACGGTCAAAATTTGGTCAATATCAACTTGACGTATTTCTTTCAATTTTGCATTTAAAAAACCTGAACACCCCTCATTTTGAAGGTGTGTGTGTGTAGAATGTTGCTCCTATTTTGATTTTGGAATTCACTCTTCAGTTGTCAAAATGCCGTCCAAGCAAGAAGAGCAGCGTATCAAAATTTTGCTCGCGCATCGCGAAAATCCGAGCTACTCGCACGCAAAGTTGGCAAAATCGCTAAAAGTTGCCAAATCAACCGTTACAAATGTAATTAAAGTGTTTGGGGAACGTTTGTCGACAGCCAGGAAGTCTGGATCGGGGGGAAATCGAAAACCGGAAGCCGCTGAGACGACAAAGAGAGTTGCCGGTAGTTTCAAGCGAAACCCTAACCTCTCTCTCCGAGATGCCGCAAATAAGCTGGGTGTATCGTCTACAACCGTGCATCGAGCCAAAAAACGAGCCGGACTATCGACTTACAAGAAGGTAGTGACTCCAAATCGCGATGATAAACAAAATACGACGGCCAAAGCGCGATCCCGGAGGCTGTACACGACGATGTTGACGAAGTTTGATTGCGTGGTAATGGACGACGAAACCTACGTCAAAGCCGACTACAAGCAGCTTCCGGGACAGGAGTTTTATACGGCAAAAGGAAGGGGAAAGGTAGCAGATGTTTTCAAGCACATGAAACTGTCAAAGTTCGCAAAGAAATATCTGGTTTGGCAAGCCATCTGTACCTGTGGCTTGAAAAGCAGCATTTTCATAGCTTCCGGGACTGTCAACCAAGAAATTTACGTGAAAGAGTGTTTGAATAAACGTCTGCTGCCTTTCCTGAAGAAACACGGTTGTTCCGTACTGTTTTGGCCGGATTTGGCATCTTGCCATTACGGTAAAAAGGCCATGGAGTGGTACGCCGCCAACAACGTGCAGGTGGTTCCCAAGGACAAGAACCCTCCCAACACGCCAGAGCTCCGCCCAATTGAGAAATACTGGGCTATTGTCAAGCGGAACCTAAAGAAGACCAAAAAACTGCTAAGGGCGAGCAGCAGTTCAAGGCAAACTGGCTTTCTGCGGCGAAGAAGGTGGACAAGGTGGCTGTACAAAATCTGATGGCAGGGGTCAAGCGTAAGGCCCGGAAATTCGGATTTGGAAAAGCGGAAGCCTAACTGAATATTTTTCTGAATTTTATACTAATTGAACTTGAAAAAGAAATTTAATTTGATTTTTTAAATAAACGATTTCACCGATTTACACGCGTTTTCCCTTGACCAAATTTTGACCGTATCACCCTTTATGGTTACCGCGCCAATATTCGCAAGGACTACCGCCGCGTAAACTGGGCCCAGTTTGGACGTGGTAAAGTGGTAGACAGGCACATCATCGAGTGGAGGGACTCCACTAAGCCATAACCGTGGCTGACGAGGCGTGCGTCCGATGATTGCCTGCGAGGGGTAACCCAAATCTTGATTCACCTGAGAAATATTCTTAGACGCCAGTTCCAAAGAACCGGAGATCTAGCGAGGAAACGTGAAATGGCCGATCAGAACAAGGAGATTGCTTCCAGAATGTTCTCACTCCGTAACGAAAGTTTTGGGCGGCTCGTCCAGAATCTGGACAACCGCTCCAGACCATTCTGGAAGGTTACCAAGGTCCTAAAGACGCACCTCAAACCCATTCCACCACTCAAAGATGAAAGCAAATGCGATTGGTGAGCCAAATCGCACTTGCTTGGCTCCAACAACCAAAGTCCGCTCGAAGATCAGGTTGCGTAATGCGTACTCAACCTTGATTCCTCCTCTTGTGCTATCTCTCCGGAAGATAGGATCTCAGTGGAACAGCTTTGCTCAGCGCTGAAATGCACCAAAAACATGAAGGCCCCCGGGTTCGACGGAATATTAAACCTAATATTGAAAAACCTCAGCATGAAGGTTCACTCTCTGCTGGGCGCCGTGTTCAACAGATGCCTGGAACTGTAGTACTTTCCAAGCAACTGGAAGACAGCGAAAATCATACCTATTCGTAAACCCAGGAAGGACCCAACATTAGCTTCAAGCAACGATCAGCCTCCTCTCAGCACTGATCAAATTGTTCGAGAAATTTATTCTCAATCGTTTGCTCATGTTTTACGAGGAACACGATATTCTCCTACCGGAACAGCTCGGGTTCAGCAAGGGGCACTCCACAAATCATCAGCTAGTACGGGTGATAAATAACATATGAAGTAACAAACCTGTATCCAAGTCCACAGCCATTGTTAGACATTGAGAAAGTGTTTGACGATGTCTGGCACAATGGGCTTGTATACCAGTTTTGTAACTTCAACTTTCCTTTGAATCTAGTTAAAATCACCCGTAACTACCTTCAGCAAAGGTCGTTCAGGGTATGGTTCCCATCCCAGCAGGTGTTGCGCAAGGAAGTCTGTTGGGCCCTTTGCTTTACAGCATCTACACTTCGGACATTCCCCCCGCGGAGACGGTTGCGTGTTCTTCCTGTTCGCAGATGATATCGCAATAACCGCAATAACTTTAAATAATTAAACATTTCAAATGAACTAAACTTGAAAAGACGCATCTGCGCCACTTGATGCATGCAGCACACAAATACAAGAAATAAAGATCATTTAAAGTCAAAAAATTCAAACCACTCAACTAACGGATTGCATCAACAAAACTTTATTAACGATAAAAACTGTAAATTCATTCTATCCACCTTAATCTATCATCACTTCTGCACAGTGCTCACCCAACGGTCGCCCACCCAATTAGCCAGGCTTGAGATGTACAGCAATTAATGTCACTGCGGTCCAGAACAGTTCAATGGAATTTGAGCCGAAAGTTCAGTGAGAAAACTAAGCCCAACTGACTTCAGTAGTCGGAGGAGTGCAGGGTCAGCGCCGGGTAAGGCATCCGTCCCCGCACTTGACAATCCACGTACCGAACGTCCTTCAGTTTCGGGAACTTGTCCCTCAGTCCATCGAACTGTTCCGTTTCCAGCTGGCAATAGTCGAACACGATCGTCTCCAGCTCGCTCAGTCCGGGCGGGCACCTTCCGAAGACGTCCCTTCTCAGGTGACCCTTGATCAGTTCCAGCTTCCGTAGCTGCCCAAGGTAGGTCAGCTTACGGAACGTCCGCGATGGTACGACGGCGTAGTCCAAGAAGTACAACCGCAGCTCATGCAGCCGTTGAATGTGCATCGAGATGATATCGATAATCTCCGAAGCATGCGAAGAGTACGATCCTACTGTAAGGCGTTTTAGATTCACGAATTTACTGAACGAGTACGAGGAATCTTTGAAAACTTCCAAATGAAGGCATTCCAGCCTCGGCAGATAGACGTAGTGGAAGGAGATTTCATGCGAAGAGTAGATATTTGGTAGCGAAAGAGTTTTGAGATTTTGCAGAAGCGATAGCCTATCGAGTACGGTGCAGTTTACAACCTTAAGGTGATCTATTTTGAGCTCTACTAAATTGCGCGAAGTTTCACAGATTGCTAGGAAAATGTTCTCTGCGGTGTATTTCTCTTCGAGAATCAGCTTCTCCAGTTTGTCCAGGTGTCGAAAGAAGCGCAGCTTCAAGCCTGGCCGATTGGAGCTCACTTGGATGGGGAAACTGAACTCGTTCATGAATCCTCGGCTTAGTTTCAGGATTTTCAAACGATCTAGAGTGAGGGCGTAGATTTCTTCTTCCCCACAGCTCGCCGAAGTGCAATCCAGCTGAAGTTGTAGCGTTGTCAGATTATGCGCTACGCTTCCGATTATTCCGGCAATCCCTGGTTGTAGACTGACGTCCAGGGAGTTCAGCTTGGGGAGCCGCATCTGCTCCGGAATGACCGACTTCAGTTCAATGTGCGTAATGGTTTCACTTTCAATCACTACACAGGGTCGCACCTGATCGCCACACTGTAGTCTCCGCTGGGGATCGTATATCAAGTGGAAACTGTTCAACCGTGTCATGTTTCTAATTGCACTGTTCAGAATTGTAACTAGGACATTCAAATTTGAAGAAAGGATGATTTTTAGGATCTCCACTCGCTCCAATCCGCTAGGTCTCAGCAGGTTCAGTATAACGTTGAACACGTTGTCCGTGAATTCACTACGATTATCGCAAACGAAGGTAATGTTACAGTAGTGTCGGCAGGACCGCCGAAGGACCATCGACATTTGACGAAGTTCGCATTTGGATTTTCCCTTGCCCATTCGACACCGTTGATACAGCGAACAGGGAAATGAACTGGGTCCGGAGACACGTGATCGTCCCGAGGACATAACGGGAGATCCCGTCGGCTTGACCATTCTGTGCAGGTTGATCCGGAGCATAAACCTTCGGATGTAGTAGTCCGAAAAGATGATATGGCACCAACGTCGACAGGTGAGGGAAGCATTTTTCAAGTCACCTACGCTCAGATAGTCGAAAATCAGACAGCAAATCTGCAACAATATGGAACCGAATTCGCTGTGATCAACAACAACAACACCAAGAGCAAAAATCGAATTGACTCACCTCGAAGGGTAGGAACTCGAAGCTGGACATGGCTCACGGAAAACCGATTGACATGCTTTAGATTATGCGACACGCTGAACTACCACCGGCGAAACCAGAGCCAACCACAATTTTCCGGTCTGCATCGTTTCCAAGATTGGAAATTCTTTAGGATAGTTTGCCGAAATGTTGTTTCGTTCTTAACAGATTGATGTAATTTGATTCGTTTTGGTTGGAAATAAACAAACAACAGTGAAGGGGAATCGCGAGATAGGCGCTGTATGACAGATTCCATGCAGGAGCATGCGCAGTTTGAATCATCGTCGTTGATATATGTGGCACTCCCCAATTCGAGCTTGGCGCGAAGGTTCTCTGCGGTAATTGTCGGTTGGAAACATTAATTGACAGGAATTAGTTTTTTTTTAATTCGTTTTCAATAAAAGAAGAGATATTTCAGAGGGTCGCAATAGCGATTAGCTGTAGTAGCGATGAATAATCGCGATGCGCGAGCCATCAGCGATCATAAAATCCCTAATTGTAACCTTCTGAAAGCAAAATTGACAAATTGTATGTGTCATACACAAACTTTGCCACCTATTCTTACTCCTTACAATTTCAAATTATCATTATAGAATCACATAGTTTCATAATTACGAAAAATTGCTTTTAAGCTATATTGAACATTTACTAGCTTGCTACTAAATATTAGCTCCTGAAAGCCTTATTACGCGATTGCACTAAAGATTATCTTTCACCTTAACGAAAAAAAAAAGTTCATTAAACGTAGTTTGGGTTTGCTATCTATAAAAGATACTACGGTGTAGAGTAATGTGAGGTAAAAGTTCGACCTGTTGTACTCCCTTTGCACAGTGAGTCAGAAATGAAATTTAGACGACAAACCCAACCCAAGTAACAAATCTAGAGCTGCTTCGTTTTATTTGCATTTCATAAATGTTTTATTCCAGTAATAACCATTTCCTATATTTTTATGATGGTCATACGCATTGTCATAAAAAGTAAGTTATATAAAATACTATAAGCTATCTACAAAAACCTCATGAATCATAATATTTTAAAACCAACTGTTATAGTGTGTTGATTTACGAAAAGTTTTATGATTGCTTTATAGTGTGCGATAAAGCTACTTTGAATTTAACTCATGAAACCCAATAACTAATTCCAATGTTGATTTATAAGCAGCCGCAACAAAACTAGTTGGCTATGAAACATCCATGTTAAAACCCTGGTAAAAACAGTGATAGGTACTCAGCCCAAACTTGTCAAATTGTTAACAACCAGCGCCACTAAAAACTTTTTCCTCTATGGATTCTGAAGTAGATATAGTTAGTGTGGAATAGAAATGAGTAGAATCGAGTGAATGTGAAGCGTGATAGACCGTATGTATTCGGGATCTGATTGTTTCGGGAATTTTGATACAGCCACATGTATAAATATGAGTCAAATGCCTCCAAAACACAAACAATCATGTTCCTCCATCGGCAATCGCCCAAACTAAAACCGGCTCCCTCTTGTACTGTAATCATGGATGGCACAAGGGTTGAGTGGTCCGCCGAAGTAACCTATCTCGCGATGTTGTTTGACGAAAAGGTCCTATATTCCGCTCGAAAACCGTAGTCAAGTGCTCTGCCTTGGTTAGGTGTCTGCATCCACTGATTTGCCGCAGATCCCGCCTCTCAAGCGTGAACAAACTGGCAGTCTACAAACAAATTATGACACCTGCGATCCTCTACGCAGCTCCGGTGTGTGAATCATGTGCACAGACTCACAGTAACAAAATCCAGGTCACTCAGAATAGAGTGCTGAGGATGGCACTTGATCGTCCTTTCGATACAAGAATTTTTGATATACATATAGAGGCGATCGTTCCTAAATTAGATTTTAAAATGGCTGACTTAAGACTAGCATTGTGCAGAAATGCAATACATCAGAACATGCTTTGATAAGCAATTTGTATATAGTAGTTGTAGGTGAGTTGTAGTTGTAAATAGTAGTTATAAGTAGTCTCCTTTTTCCAATTTAAAACAAACCAATCCCATCAAGGTGGTCATTCTCTAAAACAGGCCTGATAGAACTAGGAACTGTAATTAATAATAATTGAAATTTCGAAAGAACTAAAGTTGAAAAAACGCATACAGACAAAAATAAGCTGCATTAGGTAATTTTCAGCTGTATAAGCTAGTCTGCAGCTAAAATTGTTAGTTGGGCTGTGTCACTTGATAACTCACACATGTAAACCACACAAATACAAGAAATAAAGATCATTTAAAGTCAAGTCTCGTTTACGTCGGATTCCCTGCTTGTTCGCAGAGATGCCAGACCTACGGAAATCACCGTAGATCTAGGGATTTTACAATTTTTGCGGAAATACGGATCCGTAGGCAATTTGGACTTGGAATTTGGTACAGTTTCTACGGATTTTTTCTTCAGTATACGTCTCCCTCGAGGTCTCCCTTCAGAATCGAATTTTACAATCTAGAGTATAATCTGATTTAAAGAGCCTGAAATTATAAAGAGACGACATCATATCCATTTGACAGGTCTTCTGCTCGATTGGAATGACTTTTCGTATGACTTTGACACATAGTCGATTGTTCCAATTTTGACATGTCGTCTCTTTATAAATTCAGGCTCTTTAATCTGATTCTGAAAGGAAAGAAGCATAAAGTAAAATACACCCCTGCAACTTGTCAACCGTTTTCTTGCTCACTTATTCGCTTTTTGATAAAATTGGCGTTGACGGCGACTCTGTAGCTCTTCTCTCCTATGAAATATCCCGTAAGCAAACGTCAGACTGTGCGTGAAACATGGCGGCATTCGTACTGTCTCTTCACTCCGCCGAAAGTTCCCATAATATACTGTCAATCTTTGCTCGAAGAGAAAAATTTTCGACGGTACCGTGTGAAGGCGAATAAAAGTCGTGTCGAGACCAGTCTTGTAAGCGGTCACCGTAGTCGACACATTTTCTATGATAATCGACTGCCTTTGCTTCCGACACTTGCAAAACAAGCTATCAAATTACAGTACCAAACTAAAATGTCATATGACATGCTCTGTAATACGATACTGTCGCCGTAACGAATGTATGTATTTTAGTTTTTCTCATAATAAGAGCTGCTGATGTTATGCTTGTGTGAATTCTGAAAATAGCGAGCAACGATATCCTAGTAATAACATATCTGATCAGAAATGGTTTAATTTACACCAAATTGAGGAATTAGAACATACGTCATATGATAGTTTTTTGATAATTTTCTTTTTGCTCGAATGTTGTTCTACCGTTTGCGTTGTATAAGAGAGACGACGCTCTCTTCCCCGTCAGCTTGATGATGATCAGGCCTTCAACGTGTTCATCAAAAAGCACGTAATCCATAAGTCGTCGTACTTGTCCGGCTTTTTAAAGGAAACTACGGTTAAAACGTGGCTTTCTTATTAGATTACGACACCACTGTACCAGGGGGTGGAAACTAACGATTTTAAATTGATTCACTGCTTGAGTAGCCTATTGGTCCCAAGTACTTCTATGACGTACCCCATTCTAGTTGAAATTCTATTACTACACTATGTTTGTTTTGATTCGCTATGAAAGTTTGACAGATAACATCAGGGGTGTGTGGATTCATGCAGAACAAGCAGGGGTGAGTGAAATAGCTTGGGACTGCTTGGGACCGTTGTTCTGGTACTGAGTGAGCCAAAAATAATAATGATTTTCTTCGGGACCCAGTGGTCTTAGAGTTACCTCTATGACTGTACCGCCGCTACGGAATCACAATTGATCAGATCGCCATAGATGGTCTTGAAACCCCTGCAGTGGATCCTCAAATTGAGCTGGAAACCATTGTCGTGGATAAAGAGACAGAATTGCTGCTTGGGCAACAGGAAACGCTCCTTCGGAATGAGGACAAATGCCTGGAGATCGCTTCCGCGCAAAACCTCGCGCAAAACCGACGACTCTATCTACGATGCAAGAAATATTGTGTTTTGCTGCGGCTAGCTGCGCGTACGCTGAGTAGATAGAAAGAAGATTTATCACGATATTGAAGATTTCCTGCAAAAAGATGATGCGCGATGCAAGTAGATGCGAGAAATGAAAGAAGATTTTTCGAAGATTTATTCGCTAGTGTGAGATTTTTTGAGTATCTAGAATTGAGATTTAGATGTGTCGCCCCCCTCGCGCAAAACAGGGTTCATCTGTCATTAATATATGACGAGCACGGCGAAGAGATAGCTTTTCCTGCCATATGTTTCGGCCATCTACGGAAATTCAAGTTAGGGGTTCGGGTGACATATTTCATGATGGCATCCAGCACTAGCGTGCACAGAAATCTTGTTAAAGAGGGGCAATTTTTTTTTCTATGGTGCATTTAATCTGGGGATGGGGAGTACTACAAAGTGCGTGGTGTATAGTGTCCACCTCCCACTATTTCCCTACGGTTCAATCTAGCTAATTTTATTTATTATTTGCTCCGGTAGTGGTTCATCTTCTTCAATGCAAACTACCTTTAGACAGCCAATGGAAATTGGTCATTTAATCCAATCGATGAAGATCGGTTCGTCATTACATTGTGCAACGGCGTAATCGAATACGGTACTTGTGTACTGGCAATTTTAGGCACCTTCCGCCAAGTGTTTTTCCAGCACAGGATCGTAGTTAGCCACCAACTGGGTGACACACTTTCCACCCCTTCCGAATGTCAACGAAGTGGTCGGCCACCTTTGCAAAGTATGCGCACAATATCGATGAAACGTTCCATTTTAGAGCGATTCTGTAGCCACTTTGCCTCTCTAGCAGCAATCATAGATGTTTTTTAGTGGTCCAGTGCTTCGTCGATACCCTTTCTGGTTTTGAAATTCATCCACGCTTCCATACTACCAACATGGGTATCATTTCCATTGTGTTTGTCCAGCAACTCGGTCGCTTTCTTCCAATTTCTGAACACTGTAGGAATCGGACAGCTTGGATCGCCCGAAAAGATCGGCAGTATAATGTGTTTGTGTATAATTGGCTTTGAAAATCCAGAATATCATTTAAAATAGTTTTTAAAGTTTCTAAGATTTCTTGGAAGTTAAAGTTACAGTTCGATTAATATTTTGATAGAAAAATGCGGTAATAATATTTTGCGTCATGCTCTTCTTTGCAGGTTAAAAATATAAACCAAAGAAAATATATTCTTCAAGGTACTGTTATCATCTTTTATTCAGTTACCTTTCTGAAATTTTGTGCAGTACGTTTTTGTATATTTTGATGGCATCGTTACAGTTTATTTTGGCCATTTCCAGCGAAAATTGGAGCTTTAATTTTTTCAAATTTTGACCTAAATGCCAAGACTAATAGGATCATTAAAAGGTTTAAAAAATATGTAACGATTGGAACGAAAGCGCACAAAACAATTTTGACAAGCGAGTACAGGATTGTTAACGGAATGACGACATGTGCGAAGGATTGAGCACGTCAACCCTGTCCCTAAGTACCGCCAGTTGGGGTGACAGAAAATGATGCCGAACATATTTTAGAGATGATATAAAGGACAAACCCGAATTTATTGCAACGCACATAAACAGCTGTAAATTTTTAACCTCGGTAACAAATGACTTGAAATTTTCAGAGAAGATTCTTACACGAATTTTTAGTGAGACAACAATCTACCAGGGTTCAATGGCAAACTAATAGTACCTTCTTTGCAAATAGTGAATCAAAAAGCTGTCTTTAAACTTTGTACAGTTGCGAAAAAGTCCATCCTCAGAATTCCTTAAGGCTCTTTTCAAAGTTTTTAGAACTCTATGAACACTTTTAAAATTCTTCTCAGAAGTCCTCTGGAATTATTTTTAGAACTTTTCTTGACTTTTACTCAGCCCACCTTGGAACTGAAATTCCCTTAGAGTTTCAGAAGAATTTCCTCAGTATTATCCAGACATTATTCCCGGAATGAGCTAGAAATTATCGGTACTCCTTTGCCATTTTATTCAAAATCCCTTTGGAATTTCACTCAAAATTTAATTTTCTCGGTATTCTTTTCGGAACTATCTACAGGATTCACTAGAAATTACCCGCTAAAATTTCTTGGAATACTTCCCAGAAATCCTTTGGAACTGTCCTCAGAATTCAATATCCTTGAGGTTCTTCTCGGATTTTGAAGAACTCTCCCCATAGCTCTTCTGAAATTCTTCTCAGAAGTCCACTGCTATTATATTTAGAACTCGTCATGATTTTTTTCTCAGAACACCTTATAACTGAAATTCCTTCAGAAATGCTTTCCCGTTTCCTCGGAATTCGCTTGACATTTTGCTTAAAATCCCTTTGGAATTTCACTCAAAATTTTATTAGCTCAGAGTTCTTCTCGAAATTATCTTGAAACTATCTGCAGGATGGAATAGAAATTATCCGCAGAATTTTCTTTGAATTCTTCCCAGAAAAATTTTGGAACTGTCCTAGGAATTCAATACCCTTGAGGTTCTTTTCGGAATATTTTAGAACTTTTTTTTTTCTCAGAACACCTTGGAACTGAAATTTTCTGAAATTTCTGAAGAATTTCCTCTGTATTCTCAAGAAATTTTTCCCAAAATGAGCTTGAAATTATCCTCGGAATTTCTTTGAAATTTTCCCCTACATCCACTTGGAATTTCATTCAAAATTTGATTCTCTCGGTATTCTTTTTGAAATTATCTTAGAACTATCTACAGGATTCACTAGAAATTATTCGCAGAATTTTCATGAAATCATCCCCAGAAATCTTTTCTTTTAGAACTGTCCTCAGAATTCAATACCCTTGAGGTTCTTCTCGGAAGTCAAGTTTAAGTTTTCCGTCCATTCACCATAACGTTGTAGTTTTTCTACCAGAAATTATTCAATAAAGCTTGCCCCTTCATTCATCAGAACTGTGCAAATCTTACACCAGAAATTATCAATACAAACTTGCCCCCATAAAATTTCAACTGACCAGAACGATGCAAATTTTCCACCGTTAATGTTCAATAAAAATTGCTTCTCCAATCTTCTGATTAGTGCAGATTTCCTTTTTCCATTTTCCACTAGACATTTTTAATATAGCTTGCTTCTCCTATCATCAGAATGTTGCAAGTTTTCCACCAAATAAAGCTTGTCCCTATTTTCATATTTTGAGAATGTTCAGTAAATCAGCTTCCCTCCAATAATCAGAATGGTGCAAATTTTACACCAGAAATTATTATTAAAGTTTGTATCTCTTTTCAGCAGAAGGATGCAAATTTAAGACCCAATTTTTTCCGAAAAGCTTGCCCATCCGTTCACCAGAACGGTGCAGACTTTCCACCAGAAATTTTCAATATAGCTACATTTTTAATAAAGCTTGTGCCTTCATTTACCAGTGCAAGTTTTCCACTATAAATCTTCTGTTCATTGCATTTATCATGGCGATGCAAATTTTGCACCAGAAATTTTCAATAAAACTTGCTCCTCCATTCACCCTGGTGCACCAAAATTTGTCAGTGAAGTTTGTTTCACCATGCACCTTTGTGATACAATTTTCAGGCTTTGCCTCTTCAAATTTTCCACCATAAATTTTCAATGAAGCTTGCATTCATCAGAACGATGCAAATTATGCACCAGATAAATGAATAAACCTTGCTTCTACATTCACCACAGAGTTGCGAGCTTTCCACCAGAAATTTTTAGTTAAATTTGCACATCCAAATTTTTAGCGTGATTCAATTTGTCCACCAGAGTTATTCATTTTGATTAGTTCCTCCATGCACCACCTTAATGATATATTTACACCAGAAATATTCAATAAAAAGCTTTTTCTTCGATTTACCACCACGAAGGTGAATTTTATCAATCTTAAATTTACCCTCTTCTTTTAGCCATCCATGAACCACCTTGAAAAAAAAAAAGAATTACACTAAAATGTTTTGTATGCACCACTGTGCCAAAAAAATTCATTGAAGTTTGTCCCTTCATGCACCTTTGTGAAACAATTTTCAGGCACCATCTCAAAGGAATTGACGCAGTAAAAGGTTTTCAGTGCCCTTATATTATGAAATGAAGTTATATTACCTTCAAATCAAGTTATCAAGGAATCAAGCTATTTTATATCATAATTTTGTAAATGTGGGAATAAAAATTTTATTTATGAAAGGAGGGGCCCACCTTGCCCCACCCTTTGCACGCCAGTGGCATCCAGTGAAACTCGTCGTCAAGACAGGCGTGTGGCCAAACCACACCATTTGTTGTATATGACAATGAAAGTTCTTTGCCTTAGAGTTTCCGAAGGCTTGCAATGCACTTTTAAGTGCACGGGAACCGCTAACATTACACGTGTCAATCTTAAGGGGAAGGTCACCGCTCCGAAAAAAATAATTACGTTTTGATTTTTCTAAAAATATTGGAAAAAGATATCAAAATTCTAAGAAAATCACATATTTTTTTTATTTTTCAAAGAAAATTCACGTGCAAAAACATTTTTTATAAGTCATTATGGCATAAAGTTGGACTCAAAAAACCACAAAACATCAACTTTTCGGTTTTTCTGAGAGTCCAATTTTTTTTCATGATGGAATAGAAAAAATTTTTTTGCATGTAATTTTTGACAAAAATTTAAGGAAGAAACTGATTTTCTTGGATTTTGGATATTTTTTTATTTTTGGGCCGGTGAGCTTCCCAATTCAGTACAGTATTGGCAACAAAGGAAGAGATATTTGTTCACCATGATGCGACAATTGGAAAAGCCCGAACCAGCCTAAGGCTGAAAGTCTCTATAATAAAAACAAACAAAAATTGGAAAAGCCTACGATGTTCCTCACACTTAGTGCAAATGAGATGAAGTGGCCCAATTTGTTGAATCTCCTACATCGGTTGTCAGAAGGACACAATGGCAATGACTTAACAGATCATATCCAGGAATTGACTGCACTACAAAGAGCAACTCTGGTCAATGATGATCCAGTCACGTGCTGTGTGTACTTCAAACAAGCTGGTTGACACGATTGAATTTCAGCACCGTGGAAGTCCTCACGCGCACATCTTGCTATGGCTGAACAAGGATCCCCGGGAAGCAATCAGTGAAAGTATGCCAAAAACTACAGGTGCAACATCATCATGGTATTCATGCCTGTACTACCATCGGCCCTTTTCAGGGCCACCAAGATTGTCATGTCCCAACTAAAATTCATATCAAAAGCTTCTTTTTAGGGCAATCACAGTCATACTAGAGATTATAAACAGAGAGAACCCCGCTCAAATTCCTATTTCTATACACAAAAAACAAGTCCTGCTGCAGTTAACAAATAACATGTATTACATAAGACCACGTAGTCCGACGTCACCATTGCGTACAACCGAAGACAACAAATCAAGCAATACAGTTCGGTGAAAAAAATTCCCCATACAAATGTGGGCCAGTCTAATGTACATTGTGCTGTTTTCGGATTTAAGCTGAGTATAGTATGGATTTAACAGTCGGATTATCGAGTCAATATCTGGTAATTTGGTAATGATTTCGTCCAACTTGCGTTGGGAATAACGTGCAGTATTTCAACTTTTTAGAGACTTCTATACTGATAAAATTTCAAATATTGTTTTTATGTGTTCCACACATGAATTTTTGCAATGTGATCAACAAATGATATCTATGTGTCGGACACATACTTAATATGTGTACACATAAAAGCCATGTGTAACCACACATACTATTCATTTGACTCATAAATTTCATGTGTGCTTCTGGATGGATTCTGTTTATGTGTCGTCACATGAAGATCATGTGGAATTTTACATGAAAATTCGTCAATAAAAATGTGTGGAATTCTATAGTGTATTAAATACATTTCAAGAGCGGACTAATCGGTCGATCCCATTTTTATGGCAAACAGAAAAATCAACAAAAAACTGACAGCATCACTACTCACCAACTCACCCAGCATAAAGTGATCTCACCAGCTTCTGTCACGGCCATCACAGCTACCGAACTGTCACCACATCGAACCGCAGCCAGACAGACGAACAAATTTTTTCTCCTTCCAAACCGAGAGGGCCACGAAAGGAGAGTCAAAAAGTTGCTAAAAACGAAAAACTTCCGTCACCCGAGTGCACTCGTCGGAGGGCCACAATGGCTTCGCTAATTTTGGTAAACGGTGCCCAGCTGGCCAGTAAGTACCCCATCATCCGAGGACCCCATTCCGATGGGGAAGCCGGAGTGGAATTTTGTGTTTTGTTATGTAATTTGTTTAGGTTAATCGGAATCGTTATTTTCACTTCCAGAGCAGCAAACTGGATCGCTGGGAATCATCTGCCTGAAGGCTAACTACAGTTCGGATGCCCCACATAAGCTCCGGACTACCAATCCGGCCGAAATGAAGCGCGGTACCGGTGGTAGATCGAGTTTCAATGGCGTTGTTGCGACTGTGTTCGGCAGCACCGGATTCATGGGTCGCTACGTGTGCAACAAGCTCGGAAAGATTGGCTCCCAGCTGATCCTTCCCTACCGTGCTGACCACTACGAAGCTCTGCGTTTGAAGCTAGCCGGTGATCTGGGACAGGTGCTGTTCACCCCGTATCACCTGTGTGACGAGAAATCGATCTACAATGCCGTGAAGCACTCGAACGTCGTGATCAATTTGGTGGGTCGCGATTGGGAAACGAAGAACTTCAGCTTCCAAGATGTGCATGTGGATGGTGCCCGACGGTTGGCGCGCATTTCCAAGCAAGCTGGCGTGGAGAAGTTTATCCATTTGTCCAGCTTGAACAGCACTCCCCACCCGGAGCCGATTATGACCAAGGAGGGCAGCAAGTGGCTCAAGAGCAAGTACTACGGCGAGTTGGCGGTTCGTGAGGAATTCCCCGATGCCATCATCTTCCGCCCGTCCGATATTTACGGTCAGGAGGATCGTTTCTTGCGGTACTACGCTCACATGTGGCGCCGGCAGTTCCGCGGAATGCCACTGTGGTACAGCGGTGAGAGGACCGTCAAGCAGCCGGTTCACTGCTCGGACGTTGCCCAGGGCATTGTGAATGCGATCAAGGATCCCGACAGCCAGGGTCAAGTCTACCAGGCCGTCGGTCCACGTCGGTACAAGCTGTCGGAGCTGGTCGATTGGTTCCACCGGGAGATGCGAAAGGATGCCGACTGGTGGGGCTACTGGCGTTATGATTTGCGCTTCGATCCTACCTTCATGCTGAAGGTGAAGCTGACTGAGTTCATTTGCCCGTCGTTCCCGGTGGGTGATCTGCACACGGAACGCGTCGAGCGGGAGTACGTCAGCGACGATGTGAAGAAGGGAGTTCCCACGCTGGAGGATTTGGGCGTGAATCTGATGATGATGGAGGATCAGGTGAGTTGAGTGAACACGGAGGGTTTCGGTAATTTCAGAGGAATCACAATGGACAATGCGAGGCGTCGATGGTACGACAAAACTGGAGCCATTCTGGGGTTCTTCACTCAAATGGCACTTTAATTATTGTATGTTTTGATGAGTAAAATTGACCCTCGGTGTTCAGAAAAATACGCCGTTTATTGAAGATTGCTGCACTAGATGTGTTCAGAGTCTTCCTTTCCTATGTCACATAATCGATACACATTAGCTCCAAATGATAGTATAGACACTGAGATCATTTCTCAGGTAATTCAATAATTTTGCTAGTCATTGGAATTTTCGGATTTATAAATCGTTTTGTACTTCCGAAGATTTCCTGTATGCCGAATCCTTCGGCATTTTCATAAATCGTTGCCACCCAAGAGTCAAGATACTATACTGCATTTAACTGCAGTCAGTTTCACTCACTGGCACGAAAGAAAGTATACCCTATCAGGCTCGTTTCGTGTGACCTTTTCAGAATCCGCATTACCTGATTACGTCACAAATGGAATGGTTCGACTACCTCGAGGGGGACGACTCTATCTACGATGCAGGAAAGATTGTGTTTTGCTGTGGCTAGCTGCGTGTACGCTGAGTAGATAGAAAGAAGATTGACGACGATTCTGAAAATTTCCTGCAAAAAGATGAGTAGATGCGAGAAATGAAAGAAGATTTTTCGAAGATTGATTCGCTAGTTGGAGATTTATTAAGCATCTAGACTTAAGATTTAGATGTGTCCCCCCCCCCCCCCTCGGACTACCTGTACGCCGGTTTGTACCATGGGTAATGAATTGCTTGAAATGCAAACAACTAGGTCACACCGCAGACTTTTGGTCCAACAAACCGCGCTGCGATCAATGTGAGGAGGTGCTACAAAGGGTCCTTTAAAGTGCTATCCAAAAATGTGCTTACTGCAAATCTAACTAATTCCGCATGTTCTGGCTGATTGCCCGAAGTACAAACAGCAGGGAGAATAATTTAAGCGGTCTTTGAAAACTCGATCTAAACGCTCACTAGCAGAAATTTTGAAAACTACCGGCTTATCTTCCCAAACCACCCTAAAAAGCAACAATACATTAGACCTCCTGCCAGATGATGATCAGGGCTCTGATTCATAGGTCAGTGAGGAGAGTCCCTTTGTCTTTGAAGGAAACATGAGGGGCCTTATTACGGGTGTCACTACACGGTGATAAGCAAGTGATACTCAGAATAAGAGCCGTGATTACCGTACAAATCAAATGGGAATCACTTCACCGTGACGACAAGTGACAACTTTTCACCGTGATGTGACAACCGTAATAAGCCCCGAGGAAGCGCTCAACTCCGAGAACTGCGAGTTCTCTTGAAGGTTTCTCATATATCTACTTAGTTTTACCATAGGCTCGGTTTATCTCAGGAGATTTTAACTACCACGATACAGGCTGGGGGGAACTGACCTTTGATCTTTGTCCAGCAGAATCACCGGAAGCTTCTTTAGATGGAGCGGGTTTCACCCGCGAATTTGCTTGCCTTTGCTGGGGAGTACGAAAAAGCGGGAAATCCTCCGTCCTGAATGCTGGGGTTTTTGTCCTTCTTTCCTCCTGGTTGATTGTTGCTTGCCGCCTGCTTTCGGATGCGTTTGAAGTCCTCGCGTTTGGAGCACTGTCTGTCGGAACCTTGATGAGAACCACCACAGTTGGGGCATTTTAACGCCACGGCTCCATCCGCATCCATCTTGAGCGCAGTTGCTGTAGCGTGGCTTGATGTTGCAGTTGCAGGGTAGTGTCTCCAAAATTGAGGCACTGCTGGCAGTGCGTTACGTCACGATGGACGCCACGGTATGGTTCCCATCGTACGATGATGGAGTAGATCGAGCGGATGGCTTACAGCGCATTGAGCGTCACCTTTCCTTTTTGGAAGTGCACGCTTTCGTCTCTCCTCGTCATCCGGAAGACAGCGATTGGGGCCATCTTGTACCGGTCTTCGATTTCTTCTTCGATTCCCTTGGGGTCGAAGTTTGGTAGACCCCGAACTACCACCTTGAAGGGCTTCACACCATGGATGTCATGCGTGAAGTATTCCGAACTGGAATCCTTCAGGTATTCGACGACCACTTGTTGTTGAACTTTCAGGTCAATTTGCCTCAGGATAGCCTCGCAATCTGTCCTTCCTTGCAGAATATCGGCCACGGTTAGGGCTCTGCTTGTGTCTCTTCTAGTCCGGAGGATCATTCCAAGGCAATCTACGCAACGCAAAACGAAGAAAGCGACGTTGAACAGATTCAATTCTCACGGCACCGTTGTTGTAGTTTGGGTTCCAAACCGCTGAACAATACTCAAGCGTCGATCGAACAAACGAACACTAAAGTTCTTGACGCCTTATCGACAACATATGCAATGTGTTGCTTGAATGTTAGCTGCGAATCCAAGATCACACCCAAGTCTTTCACCTGATTCACGCGTTCGGTTGTCGAGCCAAGCAGGTCATAGCTAAATAATTGAGAGAACGTAATAGTGGAGCATTTTGCTGGGTTCACTACCATTCTGTTTAAACTACACAAACTAGCGAATACATTCAGCTGACGTTGAAGAAAATGACAGTCAGCAATGGAGCAGATTTGTAGGAAGATTTTGAGGTCATCTGCATATGATAACCGAGGAGCTTCGATGACCAGATGCACGTCGTTGAAGTACAGTATACAAATCAACGGTCCCATGTGGCTTCCCTGAGGTATACCTGATGTGGCGAAGAAGCTAGATGATCTGCAATCTCCCATGGCAACCTTTAGTTGCCGACCGATATGATCGAAACCAACTCAGAAGATTACCGCATACACCGAGCCTGCCGAGTTTAGCAATCGCAATAGCATGGTTCAACTTATCGAATGCTGCGAATAGGTCTGAATAAATAACGTCAGTTTGAACCCGATCGGACATGCTTTCGGTTATATACGATGTGAGACACAGCAGATTGGTGGTTGTAGAGCGGCCGACAGTAAACCCATGTGGATCAGTAATCAAATACTGCTAGCAATAGTTATCCACAGTTCGTTTCCTTCCTGTTTTTGTGGACGGGAAACATGTGCGTACATTTCCAGCAGGATGGAAATATGCCGCTGGAGAGAGACATGCGGAACAGGCGATGAAGCGGAATTAACAAGCTAGCAATATGTCTCTTCAAAAATACAGATGGAACTCCATCAGGTTCAGGATTGAAGGATGACTTAAGCAGAGTCGCGACCTTAGAAATCATTTCAGCATTAACATCATTTACTGGAACGATCCTGGCAGCCAGGTTAATATGGTCTTCAGTTAGTATCTCATTAGTGAATACACTGGCAAACTTGCCGGTAAAAAGGCGGCATATATCCTGAACGATGGCAGCAACTTCTCCGTTGAATTCCATAGACGAGGGGAGGCTGGATTCCCTGCGTTGCTCGTTCACGTAGTTCCAAAAGGATTTCGGGTGTAGCTTAAGTTTGTGCTGGATGCCTCGTTGGAAACTTGAAAAGCATTCACGACTGACTCGCTGGAACATGTGATTCAGCCTCACATAATGTAGTTTCAGAGGAAGCGAGCGATACTTCGTAAATCTTCTCAATGCTGCTCTCTTGATTGACTTCAACCTACGTAGGGAGGGCGAGACACTTTGTGGTGAGTTCTTTTCGGGACGTGTCTGTCAATGACATATGCCAAGATATGTGAAAAGGTTTGCGCTGCAGCCTCAACGTCATTTGGATCAAGGATGTTCTCCCATACCATGCTAGACAATACGTCTATGATGGTCAGCTTTACGGAAGTCCTAAGAAACCGTAGCAGGATAGTCGTCGAAATCACGCACGAGTTTGTTCTCAACAGTGACAATTAGAATTCCTTTGATCCATTAGGGAAAGTTCAGAACCGTCATCGATAAATGCGTAAGCGTGCACTGTTTTCGACGGTCCGTAGAGACGATTCGGATTCGGAACAAAACTTTTGACTGACCTTGATGGATGTTACAGCTCTGCTGCGATGTTCCCTCTGATGTAGTAGCAGTTACTCCAGTTGAAGAATTGTTGGTTTGCTGTTTTTCGGCACTGTGGAGAAATGGGTCGTGCAGACAACAGAAACCTTGCGGAACGAGTGGTTGTACATATCTACACCACCACGGAGGATGAAACATGACCCAGTATTAGCAGAAGCAGTTAAGGTGAAGATTGCAGACCACATCGCGACAGGTTACATCCGAAAGTTGACCGATGAGGAGGTTCAAGCGGAATATCCACGTGTCTGGTACCTTCCGATGTTCCCGGTGGTAAACCCAAACAAACCTGGAAAAACACGGCTCGAAACCGCCCATGGAGTATCGTTGAATTCCGTACTACTGAAGGGCCCGGATTTATTAGCGTCGCTGCCTGCAGTGTTGACTAGTGCACTAGTTGGATCCAAGACTAGAGTATCGCCTCTCAAGTTTCTATCCATCCCTCGCTCTGAACTTCAAACTGCTATCATTGGTGTTCGGCTAGCAGACACACTGTTACAATCGCTATTGATCAAGGTGAAGCAACGGTTTTTTTTTTTGACAGATTCCAAGGACGTACTTTGCTGATTGAACTCCGATCACCGTCGTTATAGTCAGTTTGTGGCCTTTAGAGTTAGTGAGATTCTCGAAACGTCGGATGTACGAGAATGGAATTGGGTACCGAGTAAGCAGAATGTAGCGGATGAAGGAACGAAGTGGAAACACAATTCCGACTTGTCCGCTTCCAGTCGTTGGTTTCGTGGACCAGAACTCCTGTGGAAACCGTCGAAGCAGTGGCCCATCTCCAATAATCGTATCGGAGGCAATTCTGAAGAGCTACGTCCACATTTGCTGTTTCATATCGTTTCTCTGATTGGCAGAAAATGCTTCGCTGCACAGCTTATGTTCTTCGCTACATACGCAACCTGAAATTCTGCGTATATAAGAAGAAACGCACCAACGGACCACTGCAACATCGAGAACTGGGAGATCCATCAATGTGCTTTTTTATTTATTTATTGTTCCAATGATTCATCTGACATATGGTTGTCTTAATGAATTAAAAAAGTATAATTAAAACAAAAACAGGACACATTCTAATTCAGGACAGTCTTCTAATAAAAACAGTTAACGGCCCATTAAAGTCAAACAATGCATAGACGTCATTAAACGCATTAGCGACGGCTCGGATAGGTTCATTCAACCCATATTGCCGATTACGAGCTGCGAGATGTACAAAATTACGCTGTCTAATCACTCTCTCAGGTGCGTAAAAGAAAAGCTGCCGAAGTAATTCGGGGGAAGTTAGCCGTGTCACGCCAAGGCAGATGACGAAACGCGTAACGAACAAACTTTCTCTGTACACTCTCAAATCTGGCTATCCAGCATGCTTGGTATGGGCACCAGACGACAGCACTATACTCTAAGATTGAACGTACTAACGAACAGCGCCCGCAGGCAAAGCGGATCGCGAAAGTCTTCAGATATTTTGAACATAAAGCCAAGCTGCCTGTTAGCTTTAGTCAGGATGTCATTGTAGTGTGGTTTGAAGGTCAATTCACAGTCGAGTGTTACTCCCAAATCTTTGACCTGGCTAATCCTCTCTAATGGTTGCCCGGAAATGGAATAATCAAATATTATCGGGTTTTGTTTGCGGTGAAATGATATCACATTGCATTTGTTGATGCTGAGAGTCAAGAAATTACGGGAGCACCAACTCTGCATACGATCCACAATCAGCTGCAACTCCTCACAATCAGCGATGCAATTGATAACCGCATACATTTTGACATCGTCAGCGTAGAATAGCCGGCATCCAGGTGGCAGTAGACACGAAAGCTCGTTGACGAAAAGCGAAAACAGAAGGGGTCCCAGATTACTTCCCTGGGGAACGCCGGAAACGTTTGTGAACACTTCAGAACGAGAAGCTCCAATCTTAACGCAAAGCGAACGGTTCGTAAGGTAAGATATGAACCACGAGATGAAGGATCCAGACACTCCGAGTTTCTCTAGCTTGCTCAAAAGAATGTTGAGGTCTACTCGGTCATATGCAGCCTTGAGATTAGTGTAAACAGCGTCGATTTGTCCGCCAGAGTCTATGGTCCGAATGGCAGAGCAACACGAATTCGGTCAAATTGGTTGTAACTGACCGTTTTGGGTAGAATCCATGCTGAGCCGTGGAGATGTAATTTTTACAAGAGCTGAAGAGCGCCTCATTGATGATAATCTCGAAAACTTTGGAGCAGCAACATAGTGATGTGATTCCTCTGTATTTCTGGACATTCCTTTTATCACCTTTCTTGTGGACGGGGAACATATACGAAAATTTTCACGCCTCAGGAAATTTACTCTCCTGTAGTGACAGATTAAATAACTTCGCCAAGGGAGTGAGCAACGACTCTGAACACAGCTTCAGAACGGACGCAGGAATGCCGTCTGGCCCGGCAGCAAACGAGAGTTTCAACTTTTGAAGAGCTAGATTGACGGTATGTACACTGATGTGAAACGGACGGAGCTCAAATGCATCTGTTGGAGAATCGCTTATAGCAATCGTGATTCATTAAACGAACTCATGAAATGTTGAGCAAAAAGGCGGCATTTCTCCGCTTCAGATTCAGCGGTTTGCTCACCGAGATGAACTGACAATGGCAAACCGACTTCGTTCTTTTTAGAGTTTACAAACGACCAGAAACGCTTTGGATTTCTGCGAAGAGATGATTTCGTGCGGAAGACATATCGTCGATACAGGAATCTGTTGCATTTCCTTTAGTCGTTAATTGTGCGGTTGAACTCCTGCTTTGTAATGTACGAACGATTTTGGCAGTATCTTCGCAGCGTTTAAGCCCTATACCGTTTCAGTCAACGCAAGTGACCGTTAGACCACGGTGGCTTTGGTGCGGGGCGGGCAATAGGTACAAATTCAGCCAAGATATCCCAAATCATTTGACTGAAATATTCAACGGCATCGTCAACACATTCAGCTAATTCTAATGGTCGCCAATCGATACCGGAAATAGCAGCGCTAATCGCAACATAGTCGGCTCGACGGAAATCCAGTGTACGATTATTTACGGAACAATCCTCAAAAACGACTGGTGCTGGGAGGTTCATCAGGACATCTAAAGCAGGGTGGTCTGCATCAAGAAAGATCAGAGGTTCTATGGCTTCCGAAACGGTGCATGCCAAAGTTGCAGCTTCGTTAGACAGAACAAGGTACAATACACCATTGATCTGCGTGAGGCCATGTAAAGCGAAACCGTCGATAAGCGTTGAACTAGCAGCCGACAGAACCGATTGAGGCTCAACCTGGAAAGACCCATCGTACGACTTACTCCACCGGAGCAAAGGCTCTGCAGCTCGGAGATTATAATTTGGAAACAATAGCACCGATGGAGTTCACATGATCCTGAATACCAATGACATCATTGCGGCGGTCAGGTGGTAAATAGATCACGCCTACACTAATAACTCGACTTGGCGTAGTGATTCTAACCCACAGCTGTTCTAGAACATCGGAAACAGGTGTCGGATCGCTATAACTGTTCCAACGAGATGAAACAGCGATTAGGACACCTCCACCACGGGTTTTTGCCCTGTTGGAGGCATTACGGTCTGTGCGATAAACCGAAAAGGCATTTCTGAACAGTTGAGCACTGTATAAACGGTCATCGAGCCATGTCTCCGTCAATACAATGACATCATAATCGCAGTCGTTAGCGGACAAAAAGAACGAATCTACCGAAATCCGTAGTCCTCGAACATTCTGGTAGTATATGCGCAGGAGATGAGCTACGTTTACAGCGCTAACTGCAACAGATGCGTTGTCGGCCGACTGAGCCGTGGTGGAAGATGAAGAGCTGCATACAATACCACTGAAATTCGAACAGACATCAGGAAGAGGCAATCCAACATTAACGTGGTACTTGCCTACTAGAGCAGGTTGGAAGACGCTCTCTCTACATCCAACAACGGGTCTGGGACGACTGTGAAGAGCGCAGGCAGCGGTATGCAGGACCGTGTCGGAGAGATCGAGGGAACAACAATTTTTTGGACGATGACAATGTTCTCAGGGTTCGAGGTCGAACGCAAGCTTGCCCGTTTATCACCCGCGACGCCGCTCAACCAATCATACTTCCTCGTGAGCACCCAATCACACGGGTCATCCTCCTTCATTTCCACAAGCGGTTCAACCACCAGAATCACGAAACAACGCTCAACGAAGTACGTCAACGTTACCGAGTTCCCAGACTGAAGGCGATATACAAGACTGTACGCAAGGAGTGTCAGGAATTCAAAAACGACCATGCGTCTCCGCAGCCTCCTGCTACGAGTGACCTACCACCGTACCGTCTCGCTGCTTTCACACGACCCTTTACATACATGGGGGTGGATTATTTTAGTCCTATGATCGTCATCGTAGGACGGCGCTCCGAAAAACGGTGGGGAGTCCTAGCAACATGCCTCACAACCCGCGCTATCCACTTCGAACTAGCTCACACACTGACAACCGATTCGTGTATCCTAGTGATACGAAACATCATGTCCAGGAGAGGGACACCTGCAGTTATCTTCAGTGATCGTGGTACCAACTTCCAAGGGGCCAGTAAGGAGCTGAGAGAAGTACTGCAGAACATCGATCAGGAACAGCTCATGCAAGAGTTCACGACACCTAATACAGAGTGCACCTTCATACCCACAGCTACACTACACATGGGCGGGGCATGGGAACAAACCTTCATAAGCTGCAATGGAGAAGACATCCGACCGATGAGATTCTCAATAGCACGCTACTGGAAATCGAGAATGTCATAAACTCACGATCACTGACTGACATCCCATTGGAAGACGATGAATCACCGGTGGTGACGCCCAACAATTTCCTGCTAGGATCGTCAAACGGGTTGAAATCATGGGTGCCATACAACGATAATCTTATCGTGCTCCGAAATAACTGGAAGCAATCGCAGGTCATGGCCAACGAATTCTGGCGACAGTGGTTGAGAGATTACCTTTCTGAAATCACCCGGCGCACCAAGTGGTTCATGAGGGTGAACCCGATCGAAGTGAACGACGTGGTGATCATCGTAGATCCGAAGGCCCCTCGTAACAGCTGACCATTGGGACGAGTAATTGCAACAATACCATCAGGACAGGACGGGCAAGTCAGGAGTGCCTCCGTCCAAACTAATCGTGGCATCTACGAACGGCCCGCAGTGAAACTCGCCGTGCTCGACGTAGGCGTTAGGGACCAATACGCTTCGGTAGGACTTTCTGCGCATTCAGAGGGGAATGTTAGCACGCCCGTCGATTCGGCGAACTCCTCGTAGGTCTGCGGATCGTAGGGAGTGAACAACGGCGGCTGTTATCGATCTTGTCATGATCGATACGCCATGATCGCAATCTGACACCCGATGATGATTTGCGAAACATGAACCAATGAGACAAAAGAAGATACTAGTTACATGCTAAAGCGGAGTTAGTCTATTATTAAAACCTAAATTTATCTTATAATCTAGTGCTAAAACATATGTTAACCTATCTGGTGCTTAAATCTTTACCGTTAATACTAAATTCAACATAAGGTGAGGTGTAGAGTTGGAAAAATATCGTATTTGCTTACAGATTAGTGTTCTTACAAATAGGTTACAACTACGGCTAGAAACTAAGGAGAAATTAGTGCTATACTATAAATACTACAAACTACAACTAGATCAACATATTACACAAGTGAACGGTAAGAAACAAATATTAAACCTGGGATCACCAGTTTGCTTATAAGGCTTAATTTATATACCAGCTAAAGCTGCGCATAGCTAGGGATGCTCAAGACGCATTCGGAGTATTATGTGCAAGAGAAGTTGAATTTCTAAAAGTATGTTGAGTAGGGTATTTAATTTCACACATGTATAATTTATTAATTAATCCCTCTAGGAATTTATGCCCTCCCTATTACTCTTGGTAATAAGCTTTAATGAATTCGGTTAATTCAGGCGACATCTGCAACTATTCTTCCAATAAGGGGGGTGATGTGGAACTAGCTTAGTTAGTGTACGCCGAGGAAATTAATGGAGCCCTGTCCTGTGTGGTCTCGAAGCAGAGGTCCAAACAACGATCATTTTCGTTAACTACATGGTTGATTTGCGAAAGCGTTGCTGCGCTGTAGTTGTCGAGAAGGCTAATAGCTCCTGCGTGAAATGTAGACGCTTTCGATAACTGTGAAAACTGACCGACAGTGAGTATCGATGAGTTCATTGTCCCGGACTCGATCAGGTGGAATGTACAGAGCGCATAGAAATAGTGTGCGATCACCCAGATTGATGGCTGTCCAAACCTGCTCCACATAGTTCTATGAATCGTTCTCGATGGCCTTTGCCTCCAACCTGCCACGGACAGCTACAAGGACACCTCCACCAGTAGATTTACGGCTGTTGTTAGGATTCCGATCGCAACGAAACACTTCGTAGTCAGGACCGAAGACTTGACTGGAAAGCGTTCGATAATCGAGCCATGTTTCGCACAGGATAATTACATCGTAGCAACAATCCGATACAGCTAGGCGGTACTCTTCAACATCAGAATTCATTCCACTGAAGTTTTGGTAGAAGATCACGACGTCCTGCTTGCGGCAAGGATCGAACAGCTGCTCATCATCAGGCAATAACTGATCATCATCAAGTCTGATTGAATACTCGCCATAGGGAGTGGGTTGAAAGACCCCCTCTCCACATCCGACAGCAGGTCCGGAACGACTTTGATGAACTAAGGCTGCTGATGGCAGGACTCAGACGGAGGGATTGGGGCTTCCATGGCGCTTTCTACGGCGTGTTCCGGGTTCCCAGGATTGGGTGTTACAGAGGCATCATCACAATGACTAACATAGTTCGAATTGCTGAAAATTTGTATTGGCAGTGAATAGGCAATATATTGATTGTACTTGCCTGTAGAGGCAAGGTGGAAGAATCCTGATTCATATCCAGCTACAGGTCCAGGACGACTATGCTGAACGCTGGCAGGAATCGAACTAGGCTGGAGGAACCAGGAGCTTCCAAAGAGCGTGTGCGTCCCATATGCGAAGTCTACGCCTGGAAAACCTCGGTCGTGTTCGTTGCTGAATATTAATTTCGATTATCGCTCATCCGACTACATGCCCAGCGCTTTATACAACGTTAAATTCGTGCGACATCGCCAAATGGCATTAACTAGCTTACCAAGTATTGTTTGCACTCGGCTTCCTAGAACGTCCAGATTATAACAGGGGAGGGTATCAGTGTCTAATACAACAAATCGAATTTTGATTAATCTCATGCAGTACACCATTTCAAAATGGCACGAGCGTCCATGTTGCATTGCGTTCGACGAATGTCCATCTTACTTACCACTAAACTAATGTATAATTTCCCATTCGCCCACTTTCCAGGTTCCATGGGAGCTGAGACCGTTCCGGGCTGCGCTGTACTACGACGCCGAGTTGGGCGAATTCGAGAAACCAACTCCACCACAGTTTATCCAGTAGATTCAGTAGGAAGGGGGCAATTGCAACAACATGCTGCCACCGTTACAGTTTTCTGATTGAGATCGGTTTAAAAATAATTAATGTGAAATCTAAAAATCCTGTATAAATAAAATTCAAACAAAAAAATCCGAACAAGGGCGATTTCTTTCGCAATGATGACACTCAAAGGGAGGAGAATTTCAACACCTAAAAGCATCTATTTTCCCCGCTCAGAACAATAGACAATAAATAAAACTGAACTCTATACTGACTGCTCTACTGTACGGAAACACATTTATCACGATTGGTTTCGAAACGGAAATTTTTCAGTTGATTAAAAATGCGCACATCAGAAGTGGGAAAAACGTTGTTCAACATCTACACAACAGCAGCTCTGATAGAATTATTCATCTTCGGTTACACAATAATGTATAGATTTGCCAGCTTTGAGTAAGACTTCCATAGACAGAAACATTTCCCTAACAGTAGTAGCAGAATATTTGGAATAACTTTGTTCGACTTCCACGCGAAGAACACATAAATACACTCAGCTACGATTCGAAGCTAGGACTCGAATAAATACTGAAACCACGATACTTACCTTTCTTGGAAGCTTTAGGTTTTTCGCTTATGATCGCGCTGCTGTTCGGGAATCTCGTCCTGCAGTTCCATGATATGATCCACCGGCTGCGGCCGCCCGTCCTCGCCGATCTTGCACGGCTGAACGATGCCCTGTCGCTGCAGTTTATCCATCAGTGCCACCAATTGCATCGCTTCGTACTCCTTCTGCTCCTCGGACATGCCTTCCAGCGGGTTCGGCTTCGGTGGTTCGTAGCAGCCCAGCACCGGATTGATGGCATGCTGGATCTGTTTGTACTCTTCCGTATCGCTGTCCTCGGAATCGGACGAATACTGTTCCGTATTGCCCTGGCGGCCGCCCAGCAAACCACGATTCGCAAACAGACCGGCCGCATTGCCATAGCCCGTGTATTTGATCATCCGACCGACGTTTTCCTTGCACAGGACGAAGAGCAATTCCGCGGACAAGTCGGCAATTTGAGTGATCGGGCTCGTTAGCAGCGAGCAAAGGTAGTTGCGTAGCTCCGTGCCGACTTCCGGTCGTTCTTTTACGTTCTTCAGAGGAGGAAGCACTTCCGATCGAACGTAACGCCGGTTCAGAGCCGTCGCTCGAATCGTCTTGATCAGGACCGTCAGAATAGGCGACAACAGTTCGTACTGATCGGACTTCTTTTCTGATTTTTGGAAAACCCGTCTCAGAAACTCCACCAGCACGTGCAGGACATACACGTTCTTTCCTTCGAATGGCACAACGGTTTTGGAATCCAGATCTTCCGGGTTCAACGGTGAGACAAGCTCGCTATAACAGCTGACCGGAACACTGGTTAGGAGATTGACAATGTTCGATTGGAGAGAAATGATCTTATCTCGATTCAGGGTGCGATAGAAGAATAGATCGTGAACGACTACTGCTAAACGATGGAATTGATTGGCTTCTTCTTCCTCCGGAACGGCATTCAAGGGTGTGCGAACGGTTAAATTGAACAGAACCTTCAGCACTTCATTAATCAACTCGAGATCTTTGTCCTAAAACAAATCATTCAGATCAGCTTTACCCGCAAACACAATTAATACAAAGACTTACGCTAAACTCCTTCGCTTCGGCTGCCTGTCCCATGAACAGATCCAACGTTTCCACCAGGTACACCAATCCATGCAGTTCCTCTCGAACCTTCGCTCGAATATCACAGTTGATTGCCGTTAGTAGGAACAGCAACTTCATATCAAAGTATCTAATATCATAGCAAACATTTCCGTCCCTGAAAAATATCAACTTCATTTTTGACTTTGTCCACCCAAACACCCACAGCATCCCCCTTCCTACTTGTAAGTTTTGATCCTCCGCATAATGCCCTCGGTGAAAGAATTGTTCAGACACAGCTCCTGGCACTTGCTGCTCTGGAAAATCAAATTGCTCAAGCACTTCAACGCTTCCACCTGGACCTCTTCGCTCGCTCGGCACTGGCAGCTTTCGCCACCGATCCCTGCCAAACCGAGCAAACAAGCCAGCTGCTGCTCCCGGACCGTCTCGTTCAGGTAGGTCTTGTCGCGACTGAGCAGCTTGATCGCCACCAGACAGTCCTCCCGGTGCTCGGGCATATCCGCGTCGGCCAAGTATTCGAACAACCTGTTCCACAGCAGCACCCACTGGCCCGAGGTCGTCAGGTGCGAGAAGTTGAAAATCTGCTGGTGCTGTTTGTTGAACTGGTCCAGACCCGCCCCAAGTTGCGCGTAATCTCCGGTGAGTAATCGATTCAACGTTGCCGCATCCATAATTGAATATTTGTATCCACTTCCGTGTAACTTCTTTCACTTAACTTCTACTCGACTCCAAATTAATTAATTAGATTAAATTTGGGTGATTTCTTGCCAAAATTTGGAATTTTTTTCACTACGCGCCCTACGCGCTAATCCACAACACTCACTGTTTTTGTTTTGATGGTTGTCAACCTTTTGTCGACTGACACGTCGAGTCGACAAAGTGGGCGGAGGGAGAATCGATTTTATAGCAAACTCATCTGTAGGTGGGGTTTTGCCAGGAAGATCACCTACGTATTTGGTATAAAAAAATAAACAATAGTTTGCCTCTCCACGCAGAATCTCACAAACACGCGGGACGCTAAACTGGGTTAATACCCACAAAATTATATGGAATGTGTAAGCTGGAAATAATTTTAAATTTGAATGAGCTATTATTTTTTTTTCTTTCCTTTATTTAACGTCGGTCTCTGTTCCGCAATCTAGTGCCAATCACCGACGGACATCGATTGCCATCCATTGACGGCAATCGAATGTGCAGGAAGGCAGCTTCCACACCTGCGTAGGATATCGCACCCATTCAACAACACACATGGGCCGAGACCAACGGCTTCCCGAATAGAAATTTACATTAGCCCAACGTTTGATTTTGATGTCTACATCAGCATCGAAATCAAATGTATGCCTGATGTCAAACATTAGGAAACATTATGATTTAGTTGTATTTAAGCAACGTAACATGGTGTATACATCAGAAATTTTGGAACAAAATTTTGCCATTCTAATGTCGGTCTGACGTCAAAAATTTCAATCTATTGACATTAGAACCAAACGTTTTAAGGATGTTTTCAGATGTACAAAACGTTAGAACTAAACGTTGTTCGGATGTTTTTAAATGTAAATGTATTCTGATGTTTTCTAACGTAGATGCCTCCCGATGCTGGAACCAAACTTTTTTTTGATGTTTTCGGATGTACACAACGTTAGAACTAAACGTTGTTCGGATGTTTTCAATTGTACTTCGTGTTTGATGTTCTCTGATGTTTTCAGATGTACAAAACGTTTAAAGTAAACGTTGTTTGAATGTTTTCAAATGTAGATGTTTACTAATGTTTTTAGATATACAAAACACTAGAATCTTACTTTTCAAATGCTTTCAATTATATTTACAACACATTAGAATTAGAAACATGATCGTGTAAACACTACACACGATTGTTGTTAGATTACATCATAAAAATGCGTACATAACAGTCAATGCTGAAGCTCCCGTTTCCCACCAGTCAGTTAACTGACCTTAGCTAACCTAATATCATTGTGGCAACTCTCTATGCGACAGGGGAACTATGCCATTAGCGCGCTAAGAGTTGTTAGACCACTGACATAGACGCCTATTCGTGGGTGACGAGGCACTTGGTGACATTACAGCGAGCTTGGCGATTGTCATAGCATTTTTGAGTGAACTACCAGACAATCATGACAATGTGATCGCTGCGCCTCCAGATCTCCCTTTAAATCGACCCATTCGGTTTCCCCATCACGATCCGTATCCGGTTTCCCCATCACGATCCGTATCCGGTTTCCCCATCAGGATTCGTATTCGGTTTCCTCATCGGGATCCGTATTCGGTTTCCCCATTGGGACCCGTATTTGGTTTTCCCATCGGGATCCGTATTCGGTTTCCCCATCGGGATCCGTCTACGGAATCCCCATCGGGCTCCGTTTACGGAACCCGTCATCGCCCGAAAAAAAATAACAACAAAAATACATTAAAAAACAATGTAACAATAAGACGAAAATTATTGTCTTAACAATGATTTATATTGTTACGTCTACAATAAATTTACCTTGATTTATGTTGTACAAAACAATAAATTTCATGGTAAATGGAAAATTTACAATAAAAAAGGGGGGTTGTTAAGTATCTTAACAATGAAATTTTCGTGATTTTCCCATATAATTTTTTTTCAATAACATTATATATTATTGTTATTTTACTGTTGATTGGCGAATTTATTGATTAAAAAAAATAACAGTGTACTTTAGAGTGTATGTGTTGGCTTGACAGATCTACTTTATCGACTTTAAAAATAAATCGAAAAAATAAAACATTGCCCCGGGAAGGGAAGGGGGTGGTATGTCTGTTACGGGTGGTCCTTTTTTTACTGGTTATGGATCGAGATTCGATCCGGAACTTGTGAGAAATGCAGGCCAACTCCCCTGCGCTCGATATCCATAGGTCACGTCTCCTTGGTGGTTGAGCGTCGTTGATAAGTTAATGCATTCGACTGGAGAGAATCGCCCATGAAATATGCTTCCCCCTGAAAGTTCTTTCCTGACATCTTCAAGTGGTGGAATTTTTTATTATTATTGTATGATTATTGACTGCACGGAAAAGGTCTCCATTAAGCTTTAGAGAGGGTCTAGGATAAGATATGAGCGGACGCGGACTGCCTGGTTTTGAGCCAAACGAACTGTCAAAGCCAGAGCCATACGAGCAGCGCCTATCTTAATTACATTGGCAGTGTTGCTGACCCTCTCATAGTCTGCATGCTTCAAACAGATTTATTTTTATTGTTCGTGAAGTAACCCACAATGAAAATACACCAATATTTAATGTAACAACAATTTTTATTGTAATAGAGTTGTTCATTATTGTTCATGATCGAATCATGTTAACAATAAAATGGCGTCAGACATTGATTTCCGGTCTCAAGACGTCATCCTGATTCCAAAAATACCCATATTGAAGGATATTTGGCATTATTTCCCAGTTTTAATCTAACCAGAAGCCGCCATCTTGGATTTCAAAATGGCGTCAGAATTTAATATCCGGTATCTATACGTTATCCTGATTCCAAAAATACCCATATGGGAGGATATTTGGCATTATTTCTCAGTTTTAATCTAACCAGAAGCCGCCATCTTGGATTTCAAAATGGCGTCAGACTTTGATATCCGGTATACATACGTTATCTTGATTCCAAAAATACCCATATTAGAGGATATGTGGCATTATTTCCCAGTTTTTCTAAAAAAGGAAGCCGCCATCTTGGATTTTAAAATGGCGTCAGACCTTGATTTCCGGTATTTATACGTCATCCAGATTCCAAAAATACCCATATTGAAGGATATTTGGCATTATTTCCCAGTTTTTATCTAACCAGAAGCCGCCATCTTGGATTTCAAAATGGCGTCAGACTTTGATATCCGGTATATATACGTTATCCTGATTCCAAAAATACCCATATTGGAGGATATTTGGCATTATTTCCCAGTTTTAATCTAACCAGAAGCCGCCATCTTGGATTTCAAAATGGCGTCAGACATTGATTTCCGGTCTCAAGACGTCATCCTGATTCCAAAAATAGACATATTGGAGGATATTTGGCTTTATATCCCAGCTTTCCTACAACCGGAAGCCGCCATCTTGGATTTCAAAATGGCGTCAGACTTTGATATCCGCTATATATACGTCATCCTGATTTCAAAAATACCCATATTGAAGGATGTTTGGCATTATTTCTCAGTTTTAATCTAACCAGAAGCCGCCATCTTGGATTTCAAAATGGCGTCAGACATTGATTCCCGGTCTCAAGACGTCATCCTGATTCCAAAAATAGACATATTGGAGGATATTTGGCTTTATATCCCAGCTTTCCTACAACCGGAAGCCGCCATCTTGGATTTCAAAATGGCGTCAGACACTGATTTCCGGTATTTATACGTCATCCTGATTTCAAATATACCCATAGTGAAGGATATTTGGCGTTATATCCCAGTTTTTCTACAACCGGAAGCCGCCATCTTGGATTTCAAAATGGCGTCAGACATTGATTTCCGGTATATATGTCATTCTGATTCCAAAAATACCCATATTGAATGATATTTGGCATTATTTCCCACTTTTAATATAACCGGAAGCCGCCATCTTGGATTTCAAAATGGCGGCAGACATTGATTTCCGGTCTCAAGACGTCACCCTGATTCCGGAAATACCCATTTTGAAAGGTATTTGACAGGTGTTTAAAGGTGTTTAATTTTTTTTCTATAACCGGAAGCCGCTATCTTGGATTTCAAGGTGGCGTTGGTTGACGATTTCGTAATACATCATTTCAGGCATAACATTTGATAACGGCACAAAAGCATTTGTAAACAAACATTCTAAGGTCCTTTACACGCGTTATGCCTGATTTGAATTCACAGTTTTTCTGTATTCAAAAACCGCTATTTCGACTTGACACTGCATAATATTATTAATCAAATACAATTTCTGTTTAGTTATCTGCCATCACTGGCAATTCTGAATAATGCGCACCACGCACATAAACACACAACAGTACCGGATCGGTTCTTGAATTCAAAACATCATCCTTGTGAACACAGAACACCGGTACTGGAAAATCAGAACCGCACCGTGTGCAGCGAACTGGTGAACACGGTGCGGTGTTACTTGCAACTACCAAACCGAACCGACAGCAGCACACTACACTCGGTACAGCAGATCAGCACATTGGTTATGCTTTAGAAAACCGTACCGGTGCTGTACCGGTGTTTTGCCCATCACTGATTGTTTCCACTGAAAATTTCACTGTATTTTTTTTTTCGGGCGGGCTTGTAGCTTTTAGTAAATACACTGACTAACCTGCAAAGAGATCTGGCTGCAAACTCCCCGCCCGGGATCCAGCTTCGGATTCCCTACCGGGATTCGGCTGGGACTGGTACCGGTACACTTTCCTAAAAAAAAAACATAATTACATTACATTAAATTAATAAATTCACATTTACTTACCAGAAAAACATTGCATCGCCACCAAAACTCGCGACGGACACATTATTGGCACTCTCCCGGGCTAATTCGTAAACAAATCAAACTTTTCCCACTGCGAAAAAAAACTGTACACGGCCAATGAGATCAACGCAAATTTGAGTACAGTGTACTCAATATCGAAAAAAGTGCAGGATGAGTAAATTTGCTGCATATTTTCCTGTGGAAAACCTCAAAAATCTGCCCTAAAATAAGGAAAATTTACGAGAATCCAGAGAATACAATCTTTGCTTTTCTCATATTCGGAACATGAGGGAAATTAATTCAAAACTGAGTTCCTGCACTTGTTGCGATTTATGAGTGAACTAACCTCAAATTTGGGTCGTTCTCATTCGCCGTGTAGTGCTGACTCAGGACAAAACAAACTTTGCATGCGGCGAGGGACCGAGGGACAAAAATTTACATCGTGATGAGCTTTGATTCTAATGTAACGTTTGGTTCTGTTGTCATTAGATGTATTCTGATGTTTTATGCGTGCAACAAATTACATCGTGATGATGTTTGATTCTAATGTAACGTTAGGTTCTGTTGTCATTGGATGTATTCTGATGTCAAATTTTACATCGTCAAGACGTATGATTCTGATGTAACGTTTGAGGCTAATGTATTTTATGTACTTGGACGTCACACTGAAGTCTGAATACATTAAGGTTACAGCAATACACGTTAAAATTTAATGTATTGAAGATGTCTGCTGATGTTTCCTACATTACAATTTCTATTCGGGACTTCCCTTCCGAAGGAAGACGTGACCAGAGATTTTTATGCCTCAGAAAAATCCCACTGACCTCGACTGGGATTGAACCCAGACCCATTGGGGTGTTAGAAAGCAGTCACGCTTATCACTACACCACCGGCGCCGGCAGAGCTATTATTTAATTATACATCATTATAATCATACTCTGCTTTGAATCATATTCAAGTTACTTAAAACTGACGATACTTCTCTTAGCGTGCCCGCCTAGATTCTAAGCACCCAATACAAAAAAAGTCCATGATTTTTAAACCCTTGTATCATAAAATAAATAAAAAATGCTTAAGAGATTATACAGCATCATAATAACATGTAGGGCTCTGATGCATGGCCATTAGACTGATGCAAAATTTGAAATTTTTGCTCCACAGTGCTCAAACGGTTCCAAATTGGGCCATGATTAGCCTCCCAAAACTTGAACTCATTTAGTGAGAAACTGACTTGGACCAAAACCATTTGAAGTTTATATGGAAATTACTATTGGAAAACAAATCTTTTTGTTCATTGTCTTCTAGCCTTTTTACATACTGTACTGTTAACAAATTCTATTGCTATTCTTATGGGAATTTTTATCAGCTACAACTTTGCAGAAAATCGTTTTTCAGCCAAACGTCAAATTAAATAGTTATTAATTGTTTAAGAGATTGATAATTTTATGGCAAGATTAAGCAACTGTATTGTGGGCAACACTGTATTCTGCAGTGTGACATAGTAGCCATGATTTGTGTCCTCTATTCTACGCGCCATAAACTCCAATGTTGCCTGCTGAACAGTTGATTGAGCATAATCATAAGACATCAGTGACTTGAATCATTAATAACTTTTGTTCCTTACATTTGATCAAAAAGTGATCTTGAACAAAGTTGTAGCTGAGAAAATTTTCAACAAGTTCAGGTATCATTTTCTAAAGTAGAGTGAACTGGTGAATTTAGAGATAGATATGAATTATGGTTTCTTCATAGTAATTCCCATATAAACTTCAAATGGTTTGTGCCAAGTCAGTTTCTCACTAAATGAGTTCAAATGTTGGAAGGCTAATCAGGGCCCAATTTGGAACCGTTTGAGCACTGTGGAGCGAAAATTTCAAATTTTGCATCAGTCTAATGGCCATTATCGATGTCATTGCTTATTTTTGTTGCTAAGGAATCCAATTTTGGCTGACGAAGGGGCGCGCCTTTGGAGGGTGTTCCAAACTCCGAAGGGTATAAATAGCGGGACCTTTCAATTAGAATCGATTGCGAAATCAGAACGGCACAATATTATACAACGATCTGCAGCAAGCCCACTACAACATTCTGTGTCCGGACCAGTGCTGAGATTTGTCATTGTCATTGACAGACTTTCGCGCGATATTGACAAAATCGTTCGTCACATAGTCACTGACAGACTTGATCCTCAAAAAAACCTTCGTCAAAATCTCATTCATTTTTTCGTCAATGACAAAGATTCACCTGGTAACAAAAAGTGTAATTTAGTACATTCTGTGTCACATTATTGTTATCCAAGTAGCTCAAGACGTAGATACTTGTTCACTAAAATGGATCCATGTGATTGTTTTGCTCAGGTCATTTAATTTCGTAACAAATTTAGCTAATAAACAAATCTGCACATGTTCGTCACTGACACCATTGTCATTGACAATTGACATGGTTTGCCTTGACTATGACTGTTAGCTTAAATGAGTGACCAAAGCAGAATTGTCAATATCACCGTGTACTGTCGAGATTTTGCAGCACTGGTCCGGACACTCCCACCCGGTTGAGTCGATCCGGAGCTCATGCCACCATCGACATCTTCATCAGCAACATTGGCGATAACATCTCCCAACCTATCGCCTATCAGGAACTGAGCTCGGACCACTATCCGGTGGTGGCCGAAGTAGGTTCCTTGGCCAATAGGTTTCAAGTTTCCCGGCAAAATTACCATCGTGTCAACTGGCAGCAGTATCAGCGCTGTGTGGACACAGCAATCAATTACGACGTCCTACCGGAGTCGTACGAAGAAGTCGATCAGTGTCTGCAAGCAATCGAAGAGGCGATATCCCGTGCCAGGGAGAAACACGTACCAGCATCCAGACTGGTGAGTCATACTCTGAACCTTGACAGCCCAACCAAAGATCTTATCAGGCTCCGTAACACGATTCGTAGGCAGTTCCAGCGTTCTGGGCTGCCTCACTTGAAGACCAATGTCAATAGGCTAACCAAAATTATCCAGGCCAGGATGGTGGAACTCAGAAATAACGATTTTACCAAAAAGATTCGCTCTCTCCCAGATTGTGCAAAACCATTTTGAAAGATGACCAAAATTTTGAAAAATAAGTCAAGACCGATCCCTCCGCTTTCCTCTGTTGACCACTTAGACCCATCCCTACTGATAACCCCAGTTGAAAAGGCCAATGCTCTTGGCCAACATTTTGTGATTTCACATAATCTTGGTCAAACCATGGTGAGCCCCCATGGACCTGCCGTACTGGAGGCAATGACTAGAGTCGCTCACACCCCCGTAGTAGTGCATGATCATAGTAGAATATCGGCTGATGAGGTGATAGCAGCTATTAAAAGTACTAAAAACATGAAGGCTGCGGGTATGGATGGTGTAGTCGTTATCTTCAACAAATGTTTGGAGCTTGACTACTTCCCTACGTGCTGGAAGTTAGCCAAAGTGATTCTAATACACAAGCCTGGCAAAGATCCTACCAGTGCCAAAAGCTATCGCCCCATCAGCCCCTTGTCCTCCATCTCGAAGCTATTCGAAAAATTGATACTCAGCCGTCTGCTGGTGTTTTCAAATGATAATAACATCTTTCTCAAAGAGCAATTCGGGTTTAGGAAAGGCCACTCTACCATCCACCAACTCGCACGGGTTACTAACATCATCAAGCGGAACAAGTCCGTTTCCAATACATCTGTCATGGCATTGTTGGATGTCGAGAAGGCGTTCGACAATGTCTGGCATGATGGTCTAGTGTACAAGCTGCATCGATACAACTTTCCGATCTACCTCGTGAAGATCATCAAAAACTACTTGTCGGGCAGATCATTCCAGGTCTACTTGAACAATGTCCCCTCTGATACGTTCAACGTTGATGCAGGGGTCCCTCAGGGTAGCCTGCTTGGGCCTATCCTATTCAACATTTTCACGTCAGACGTTCCTCCCCTGCCGGGTGATGGTATCCTGTCTATGTTCGCAGATGACACCTCCATCATCTATAAGGGTCGAGTGATCCGTGCTCTGGCGAGTAAAGTACAATCAGGCCTGGATTTTTTGTCCGACTAAGTTAAGAGCTGGCAGATTTGTATCAATGCAGCTAAAACACAAACCGTTCTGTTTCCACACTCGTATTCACCTCGGCTTGTTCCGCCTGCTAACGTCAAGATCCATCTTGATAGCACTCCCATTGAATGGTCGAGTGAAGTAGTCTACCTTGGTCTCACCCTCGATAGCAAATTGCTATTCCGATCCCATGTGGACAAGACATCCACCAAGTGTAACATCTTGTTCAGGTCGCTCTACCCTCTGATAAACAGGAAGTCCACCCTGTCCCTCAAAAACAAGCTTGCTGTCCACAAGCAAATCATTCTGCCGGCTATTAAGTATGGTATGCCAATCTGGGATAGTTGTGCTAAGTGCCACCACTTAAAGCTTCAGAGGATCCAAAACAAGATCCTCAGAATGATCCTTAACAGTCCACCGCGAACCCGTAATTCTGAGTTTCACCACCTGGCCGGTCTTCAAACACTCGAGGAGCGAAAGACTTCCACGCTGGAAAGGTTCAGAGTCGCCTGTCTGCGATCAAACCACCAGATCATTCGTGATTTGGCAACCTAGTTTAAGTAGTTAGGTGCTCAAGTAGGTAGGTTATCAAATTTTTAAATTCAAACCAAAACAATCCCACAAAGGGTATCCTGTAAATTAGCGCTAAACGCAATCATCACATTAGAATAACCAATTAACTAGAACAAAGATGAAGAGCCAAAGGCTAACCAATTGAAATGTTAAATCAAATGTTGAAACATAAAACCCAGAAAATAAACTTAAATTTTACTACTACTGCCTCAACTCATTTTCGCTTCGGACGGCGGGTAAGCAGGTAGCAGCAGCAACAGCAGAAGCAGTAGTAAGGCGGTTCCTGTCAAGCGTGCAGAGTTCGAGTTTTGCACCTCGAACTTTGCGCGTCGTTCCCGTCGAGATCATTGGCTGCTGGTAACGGCGTCGCCTCGATGGCGCAAGCGCTCCTTGCCTGACTGATAACTACAAATATCGATTACTTTTCGGAAGGACGTATCAGCTTTTGTAAACAACGCATTTTATCGTCGGTTAGGCATAACTAATAGCTCGCCCCACACACTAACACCGCTAACAGGTTGGGAAAATTTTCCCCTATCTGATGGTAGTACTTGGTAGTACCACAAACGAAGTGACAGACGACTTACTGGCGAAGAAATCCATTTAAATAATGTGGTTCACTCTTTTCTTGGAAGCTTGTGCCATCATCCACCAGATGGGTTAGATTTTTCGTTTTGATTTGAACAAAGTTGATTTTGTGTACAATGATTCTTTGACAGTGTGCAAAGAGTGCGTATCATTTTGTCATTTTTTATGCATTTCAGTTTTGAGTAGAGTGAAAGAGATAGAACCAAAATATTCTAGTACATTTGGTGAAAATGCTAGTTCAATCCAATAGTAGTGTTGCCATGTGGTACAATCCAGTAATAGTGGTGTTGCCATGTGGTACACTGAAAAATTGCAATAGAAGGTTACCCTAATAAAAAATAACCATAAACGAACGATAACCCAAATCATTGAACTATTCCACAAATGGTTTGGATGATACCCAGAACACGTCGTTAAGCAAATTAACCATACAATTTTTATTAGGGTAGTCACCAAAGTTTTCGAGCCGCTCCGTCTGTCACTTCGTTTGTGGTAGTACTAGCATGCGTGGGTGAGCTACCAATTACGCCAAATCGACGATCAAATGCGTTGTTTACAAAAGCTGATATACGTATACGTTCCTTCGAAAAAGTAATCGAGAAATACTTCTTAGGCTGTGTACCAATTGCCGAGTTAAATTTAACTCGTGGTTAAACATGACATTTCGTAAGTTATTTTCAATGTTCGAAAATGCTGGAAATTGATCAGTTTTCAAACAGAACTCAGCCACGGGTACCAAAATTTAACTTCTAGTCAGTACGAAATAACCACGCTCGTATAGCAGGGTTATTCGATAACTCATCTGTCACTTTTAACCATGAGTTAAATTAAACTCACCCATTGCGACACAGCCTTGGAAGTAAAATTAGGCCATCCATAAATTACGTATATTTTTTACCAATTAACCCCCCTTCCCCCTCGGAGCGTGTTTTGCAATACACCTAATACATGGCCGGTCCCAACTTCTGAAACCCCTCACCTCTCTCAACTACTTCGTTATTTATGAAAGTTCCCTAATCATTGGGCAACACCTGAGTACTGCGAACTAACTCAAAATGCTTGTCATCTGGGAACCGAGTCAAACTGTCAAACGGGAGCCAAACACTCGGCCAAACATTCAAAAGAGCTCAGAAGTCACGTACACGAAACGAAAATCAATTATTTAATTCATGTGTTTCACTTATACATTTTTGCCAAAGCATCAGCCTTATACATTCCATAAGACAAACCACATAGGTCCTATTAGAATGCATAAAAGGTATGTGTGACCGCTTATACATTTCATTTGACACATGATCTTTATTAACTTTTTGCAAGGCGTCTGCTTATTAGTTGACTTATACATTTTATGAATAATCAGCAATGGAAATTTGCCAAAAGGTATAAGGAGATTTCTATCCGTGTAGGTAGTTACTGTTTGAACCACAAGTAAAGGTGTTGCAACCTACTGAAAACAAATTAAGAATTATAATTATGAAACTGTCGAAACATCAACCTTAGTAGGCAGATAATGTAAATCATCGGGCATGATGCTCGAAAATGTGTTTTTGTTTGATATTCATAATGCCAAAACTCGGTTGCAGAAACAAGAATGTAATCAAACTTTATAAGAGTCATGTGAGCTTTGTAGGCAGGTGCTCTCCCATCACCATGTATATGTTATTTCTAGAGCAGAGGAGGAGGAGCCAAGAATTCATATGACAGCATGTATATACAATTTCGTGAGCTGTTTCAGCAAAACAATTTGAAACTAAATAAAATCATCTGAGTTCGCAGTACTCAGGGCAACACTGAAAGACAGCAGCACACACCACACAAAATGGGTTGGACATTTATGCGAAATTTCGGTATTGATAGTCAATATTTCGCGATCAGAACATTTTAGCTTGAAATCCCTCCATTTAATTCTCTGTACATCTTTAATCTATTGATTGAATTAATAAAAAATCTTAATATGGTTGTTTTAAGATTTCGTGCGTTTTGTGAACGCACAGTCATTATTTTGCATAAGAAAACGGGAACGGGGTGTTTCTGTGGTGATAAAAAGGATGAATGTGATAAATTATCAGACGGTACCTCTATTTATGCTTTTAGATTAGCTATAAAAGTCCCTCCTACTTGTAAAATTATGCTATAGAACGGTTTATACAGTTTTTTTGCTGATGGGGACGAGGCATAGCAGGCCGTTCGCTTGCATAATTATTCAAGTAGGAGGGACTTGCAATGCTTCTCTTTGCATAAATAGAGGTACCGTCAAGTTTTTTTTTAGTGCTAGGTTCTGAAATTCGACAGTGAGTGTTCAAAAGGGCCTACTTGTAATGTTCGATTCTCTTCATCGATTTTCTGTTTACAGCTAAGCGAAACAATTGAAGCTGAACATTGCATTAGGTCCTAAGTAACACTGACAAGATTCTCTTCGTCGACTTTCTCCTTGAATCCACTCGGCCCAAGTATTTTCAGCACACATATCGATAAAAGAAGTTTTTATCTAGCATCTAATACGACAACCACAACAAGAAACGATCCTGCGCTCAAGTTATTAAGGCTGTGTTTCATTTGGTGAATTTTTACTTAAATTTGACAGATGGAAAATTTTCAAACAAACCTGCTATTCCAGCAGACTTATTTCTGACAGACAAGGAGTTTCAATTTCATGAGTGATGTCACAACCGTCCAAGATTTATGTCCTAGAAATCTTGAAGTGATAGGGAATATCAGCCATCATGACGGTCATTGTTGGACGCCTCAATGAATCACCTGAAGAAAGCCTTACTTATATCTGATTGTAATTTAGGAACCAAATGAAATAGAATATGTATTCGCATTTTTATGAGGTCCTGAATTTAACCAAGTTTTACTAAGTAGGAAATCCAAAAGGTGTACATAGGAAAGGTTACTTCTACTGTATTTTAAATCAATATCTAGAAAAAATGCACGAGAATTTATCTACACAGCTTAACGTATTCTAAGTCAACCCTGCGGTCGTGTCTTGTACACAACCCCACCAATTTTGTAGTTTGCCCCAACCAGAGATATTAACATTTTAAAAGTGCATATTTTTGGTATAAAAACGTCAATAACTCTTGATCGGCGAAAGCTATTGACAAGCTTTGTGCAGCAAAAATTTGCGCCTTCTTAAGATCTAAAAGTTATTTGAAGACACCTTCGCTGACAAATTCGAAATAAGAAAACTAGAGCAAAACAACTGTTTTTTTAAGAGCCACCCTAACTCCATTCAAGAAAATAGCTCTAAATCGGCCAATTTAAGAGATACAAAAAAGTTATATTCAACAAATTGAAATCAGCTCAGCTATAACTTTGCCGAAAAATGTATACCTTAATTTATTCAAACAAAAAAGTTAGATTTTTGATTTTAATGATAATAGGAACCACCCTAGAATTCATTGTCATAAAAATGAGGGCCTAACTATAAGGAACAACTTTGCAGAAGAGACTGTTAGTCTAAAGTTTCAATTTCAGGCTCAAAACATATCATTCCACCTAAATCTGCATTCTGGACCACTGTGCACTGTACTTATAATTCTGCATATCTGGGTGTTTTTGAGAAACCTTTATCGATACTCTTAGATTGTCGAAGGTTTTTCTTCTAAGCGGTGTGTTTAGAATCCTAGAAATCCTAATGGTTTTATATGCAGCTATTCTCATCCTACTAGCTAGTTCTTCATAGCATTTATCTAGTGTGTCTGTTTAATGTGATAATGAGATTAATCGGAAATAAGGTTTCCACAGATTAGCAGCGCCGGTGGTGTAGTGGTAAGTGTGATTGCCTCTCACCCCAAAAGGCCTGGGTTCAATCCCAGTCGGCGCCGCCGGGATTTTCTGAGGCATAAAATCTCTGATCACGGGAAGTAAAGCCAGTTCATGAGTTGATGGGTCGATATGTCGAGTTCAGGTGAGGGAGCTGCCGCCTTCCTGGCGCCGGTAGCATTGGTGCTCAGCACGGAAAACAAATTTAAGAAAAAAAGGTTTCCACTGCAATTCAACTTAAGCACATTCGATATATAACATCAGTAATAAGTACCTTCCCATCCATGTATCGGGACGCTGCAAGGAAATAGAACACGTTCTAACAAAACAATAACACTGAAGAATGTCGATCGAATGCGTGTCTGCTAACCCACATGAGCATTTTGAATGCATTCTGAAACGATTCAAGATGCTCAACCGACCGACCCACAGACAGACAATGAATGGTGGTAGGTATTTATCGAGTGCATATGTTGCATGTGCTCTCGCATCTTGTGCACGTGAGGATTTCTCTACACTAGCTAAATCGCGATCGGCACTTCAGTAGGTAGGTTGTTGCGTTTAGTTCTTGTGTTATCATCTTGTAAAATGCGAACAAGCCCCACTTGCCACTGAATTGTAATTCAAACGTGAAAACTTGCATTAGTTCACGAGTTTGTTCCAGTTATGCTTACCATTCCAATGCGAGACTTTCTACTACCTTGGTATGGCTTTATTGAAATCCTGTACTATGGGATGTGTAAAGTTCTGCGGGCTGTCAGCTTAAAGAAATCACGTGGATTGTTCACAAATCTAGCGGTACCAAACACACCCACGTGGGAAATTCCGCCAATGTAGAAATCACAGCCATTTTGGTTTATTTGAAACAAATATTTTACATAAACAGTAGGCTCACTTCACTTGAAAAACTAATCAATTAATAAAGTTAGCATGAATCAGTGACCTTCAGCAAAGTTGTTTCCTATAGTTTAAGCTGATAATTTTCCGATAGACAAGGTGAAGTGCTTCCAATCACAGCTAAATATCAAAAACTGTTCCATTCGACGTGGAATAACTCGCACACTCCTTCAGTTCAACGCTAAATCATATCACTCTCAGTAGAGTCACATGCGACTGCGGCGGCGGGCGTCGTTCTCTCAGACGACGCTCAACTCAACCAATCAGTCTTCGTGCAACAAGTGCGGGCAGCGGTTAGCCAAAAATCGTAGAGTTTGTTGTTGCTTATCTAGCGCGAGCGGACCGCATGCTTATTCGACGCGCCGTCGTCGTCGCATTCACATCGATTGCTATGGACGAAACCTATGGTTCATATTTATAGAACAACTTTGTCTGTTTTTGTGGACAGTATTTTCACGGTTCTACACCCACAGTAATCGGTGCAGCCGGCGTGTGTGACGGCAAGTGTTTATTTTTAAAATTGTTGTTTACCAACGTGTTCTGCTCGCATGCTGGCTCGCTCTGTCGGTAGCGTGTTTGGTTAGTCTTACTCGTGGTGTGTTTACTGGTTGAAAGTGTAAATCGACAAAAATAGCTTTGCACGAGATTTGCAAGGAAGAAAGCATAAGTTCGCATCGAAAAAAAAAGTTTGCAACAAGCAAGAGTGGTTTAAAAAAAAGTGCTGTGTGTAGAAGGCGATCCAAGGGTTAAACGCTGCTGATAACAGACACTCACTCACACCACAGTTTTACCGACTCCGGCTAATCCACTGCACTGTGTTCGTTCGAGTGTGGATCGTTTTTTTAAGTTGGATCCATCAAATCGGCGGTAGCAACGGTGAACCGCGCTGTGGTGCTGATTGACCAATTTAATTCAATGAGGAAAAAGCAACCAACAGCGGCAGCAGAAGCGTCGTAGGAGTGAATCACATTGTGTACGTATGAAATATATCAAAACGACTAAGGATGTAAATTTAATTTATACACAATACATCTTTCGCCATGTGTGGGGCAGTGAATTTGATCCGTGAGAGAAAGATTCACATGAAGACAGTTTAGCGTTTTAACACATTGCCAATATCGCAACGGCTGCGTCTTTGTTGTGGATGGAAAGTTTCGAAAAATTTAAAGAGATAAATAGGAATGCACACATATGTTTAGGAGCGCGTGCGTCTGATGGTTGCAAATCGGTACGCACCGTGTGAAATCGATTGTATATTTGAAATTATTTGCGTAACCTGAAAATTACAAATCATATGAGTGTGGTAGGAGACGAGTTAACACATAAATATTTCTCGCGTAACATTTGAACAGGGCCTGTAATCTTCTGTAAACAAACTTTTAAAACCACGGTGCACTTTGATCCAAAAAGTGGTACTTTATTTCTAGAACTTGACCTTTTCATTTTAGCAATAAAGTGTCTTCAGAAGATTTGTTTGTTTAAGGAGTCAAGCCCACCTTGAAGGCCAACAAATAGCGACATTTTGTTTTTTTTTGCTAGGAGAGTAAGCGACATATTTCAAATCGATTTTCACACATTTATTGTTCTTACATTCGTCTTCGAAAATCATTATATTATGGTATTAGACGGTCCGCGGTGGACACGCTGGCACGAGCAGAAATTATCTGAAATCAAACATTTCAAAGGGGTTGCATTAACAATCAGTCAATTCGGCGGCGACCGATGGTTTTCGAGGTAATCGTGATTAAATGTTTTAAATTATATTCCCGGTATCATGGATATGGTTATCTTCAAAGTCGCATAACTTCGTCAATTTATATCGGATTAACTTGAAATTAAGGGAAATTAATCTTATGCAATAAAAAAAAATCGATGTTTGAAACTTTGCCGGTAGTCGCATGACTACTTAACACTCCGAATACGGTGGGTAAAAAACTTTACGCCGACTACGAAGCCTCCGCAAAACGTGTAACGGCAAGTTTGCAATGACATAGCTTAGCCATTTCTAGATGCATTTCAAAAAGTGTAGTACGTCTAGAATTTCTAGGGTCTATAGATTATTTTTATGGGTAACAGATTAAAAATAGGGTCGTCTAATTTTTTTTAAAGCGAAAAGAGTCGTTACACGTTTTCCCCTCCCTTAGTTTTTTCCGAGGGGGACGACTCTATCTACGATGCAGAAAAGATTGTGCTTTGCTGTGGCTAGCTGCGCGCACGCTGAGTAGATAGAAAGAAGATTGATGACGATCCTGAGATATTCTGCAAAAAGATGATGCGCGATGCAAGTAGATGCGAGAAATGAAAGAAGATTTTTCGAAGATTGATTCGCTAGTGTGAGATTTGTTGAGCATCTAGACTTGAGATTTAGATGTGTCGCCCCCGCCGGTTTTTTCGAAAGAATTTGGAACTGTGTTATAAGAAAGAATTTGAGGTCATGTTTTAATCATGGACCTGGATGGCCATAGGACCGTCGTCTGGAAGATCTGGAACATCCAAAAATGTCAATCCATAAAACTGATCCGACAGTTCCACGGTTTTTTTTTTTTTCAAAAACACGTGGAACTGTGTTATAAGAAATAATTTAGGGTCGTAACATAAACATGGACCTGGATGACCATAGGACCGTTCTCCGGAAGATCCGTAAAAGTGGTCCAGTCATGATACTGATTCTAGAGCTCCGCGGTTTTTTTTCGAAAACATTTCGAATTGAGATATATGAATGAATTTGGGGTCGTGACATAAACATGGACTTGGATGGCCATTGGACGAAAGATCCGGAAGATCCGTAAAATGACTTCATCCATGAAACTGTGAAAAACGCGTTTTTTCAAAAACTCTTGGAACTGTGATATAAGATAGAATTTAGGGTCGTGACATAAACATGAACTCGGATGGCCATGGGACTTCCAAAAGATCCGGAACAACCATAAATTGGTAAATCTGTGAAACTGGTCCTAGAGCTCTGCAGTTCATTTTGAAACACTTTGAACTGTGATATAAGAAAGAATTTTGGGTCGTGACTTAAAAATGGATCAATGTGGCCATGGGACCGTCCTCTGAAAGATCCTGAACATCCGTAAAAGTGGTAAATCCATAAAACTGATCCCAGAGCTCAACGGTTTTTTTTTTTTTCAAACATAATACTTTTATCAGAATGAATTTGGGATCGTGAAATAATTATTACCTGGATGATTGTGGGCATCAGCCAATCAACGATCTTGTTTATACGAAATTCCTCGACATTTTTGTGTACAAAGTGTTCAGCATCAGCTGAGGATTTCAAAATGCCTGAAGCTTAGCCAAAAATCTTGAATTGAACCAGCTAACTTTTAACTGCGTATTTTTGTTGTGCACATTTAGCAATACAGTTGTATTCGTGCAAACTGGTGGTGGCGAGGGGAGATGTAGCCCTCCCCAAGTAACCAAAAGTTCTGATAAAAGGCTATTTGTGGCTTAAGCACCTTGGTTGAAGGTGGTCTATAGAATTCTAAGTAGCCTCATTTTTAAGTCGTTATAAGAATTTGAATGTTCCGGTACCATAATTGAAGAGCATTCTAAGCAGCCTCTGGCGGAACTTGAACGGAACTTTTAGAAAATAAATTAAAAAAGGTTTTTGCCCTCTATCGGTCCTATATTTAAGTTCGCACTTCTATGAAAGTTATTTCTAAAGGGAGGTATTAATGTGTATTGATTTATCAGCATTAGTAGTAGTAATGGAGCTTTTTGAAGAATTAAACACAGTCTTTCTGCGTGAGAGTCTCAGCACAAACCGCTACGTCATCTGAAATATATTAAAGTGAGCTGTTGTTCCGCCTATTGTTGGAGTTTTCTGAGCCAGCTAACTGACTTGAATACGAAACACAACACCTTGAAGAAATTTAAATTGGTGTTTGCCCGCATGGTATTCCGTCACACTTGTCGCGCAGTGGTTAGCAATCGTAGATCACATGGGTTCACGGGTTCGAATCCAGGAAATTACTTTTTATTTATTTTTTATTTTTTTTTATAGAATGTTGCATAAATATAAGAATTATGATTTATTCGGGCCACTGATTATTTCATAATTAGGTACATTAAATTTTGTTACAAATAAAGACTTGTGCGGATTGCTGGAACTTTATTTTAACTTTATGGAACTTGAAAGTTCTGTCGGAACTTTATTTGAACTATATGGAACTTGGAAGTGTTGAATGCGGAACTTTTGGTTACTTGGGTCACGTATGTGTTGGTAGAGGCAAAAATATAAACATTTCAGAAGACGATTAAAATAACACGGTCTAGTATCATTTTCATGGAATTAGCACTGTTATGGATGTTCCGGATCTCTCGAAGGACGGTCCCACAGCCATCCGGGTCCATGTTTCTGCTACGACCCCAAATTCATTCTTATATCATAGATCCAAATGTTTTTGAAAAAAACCACGGAGCTCTAGGATCCGTTTCATGGATTGACCACTTATACGGATGTTACGGATCTTCTAAAGGATGGTCCCTTGGTCATCCGGCTTCATGTTTGGCGTAGTGGTTAGCATCCATACCTCTCACGCCAAAGTCACGAGTTCAAATCTCACCCCCGGACAAGTCACGAATGACCCAAGAGCGTTAAAGTGACTACACAGAAAAAAATCTGAGTTTTAACTATCGCGTAAAATCTTCCTTCGTTTAATTTTGAGCTATACTTGGCATGAACAGTGAAATCGTTTACAAGCTGGCATACAATATTGCTAATCTATGCGATATTGCGCTTAAATTTACATGAAATATCGCGTAAATTTATGCAAAATCTAGCGTTAATTTTATCTCGCAGAAATTTACATGAATTTTTCGAACAGTGTATAATAATAATAATAATAATAATAATTATAATAATAATAATAATAATTTCATAGATTTACTACTTTTACGGATGCTCCGAATCTTCCGAATGACGGTTCTATAGCCATCTGATCCTAAATTATTTCTTATATCACGTTCCACTTGGTTGCAAAAAAAAAACTGCGGAGCTCTAGGATCAGTTTCGTGGATGAACCACTTTTACGGATGTTTCGGATCTTCCGGAGGACCGTTCCGTTGTCTCTTGGATCCATATGTAGGAACCATGACAGTATTCTGGCTAATTATGAACATTTGTGCTTATTAATCTAAATTATAGGCCTTAAACCACTTGCAAAACTTATAAACACACCTTTAAATAAACGTGTAACGCTTTTAAAAAAAGTAGACGACCCTATTTCTAATATTATTACGTTCAAAATAATCTAATGACCCTAGGAGTTCTAGAGATACCATAATTTTTGAAATTCATTAAGAAATGGCTAAGTTATACCATTGCAAACTTGCCGTTACACGCTTTGAGGAGGCATCGTATTCGGAGTGTTAAATATCCTTCACAGTTTGAGTAGGGTAAATTATGGCTTCGGCACCCATTGACTATTTTCGGCAACCGAAATTGAAACGTTAATTTCACTGTATTTTCCCATCAAAACTCTTCGCTGAATGTATTAAGCCGATTCCTTACCTTTTCAGCTTCAATCTGATTACATTTTTACGACTGTGCAATCCTGTTATGCCATATTTTTCTTTAAATTAAATATACACACTACAAAATACAGCTGATTTCGAGTTGCCGATAATAGAACAGCTGGTTTACACGCAATTCAAATGGAAAGGGTGCCGAAGAAAAAGAGACTGCCGACAATAGTCACACTCACCTGAGAAGTTTGGAGCGATGTAAAAACATGTTCAACCCGTTTTGATCAATTCTGTCGATTGGAATTGGTAGAACAGCAAGCAGCAGATAAATGTCAACAAACAAACCTGTCATGTATGTGTGTGACGCTGAGAAATCGCTAATAGAAGTTCGGACGCTGCTTAGATTGACGAGAATACGTAAATTCCCCTATATCAAAAAAATCATGTCTTATGCCACGGATACACTTGTATGACAAACTAAACCATGGCCGTCTTAGTAATGGAGCAAACTCTTTTGCTCATTACAGCGCTCCTAGGGAACGTTTTCGGAAGATTTTGACGTATATTTGCTGATTTTTTTTAACTAGTTCGTTTATTTACTAGACTCAGTCGTGTGTGTGACACTTTGCGGAGCCAAAAATCCGTAATTTTTGAATAAACATTTTAAACAGCAGTAATCTACGTTAGTATTGGGTACCAATTACTCGTGGCGGGCTCAAGGTTGATGGGTAACAATTTCGATTGGAAGGAGATAGGTAGGAAACAGGTTTCTGAAGCCTCCTTCCGATACTACTCTCGAACGGTTAACCAAATGCTGACTGGGCAGGGGCAAGTAGCACAGAAGCAGGTGGATAATAAGACAGGGACACAATGGCTGGAAAATGTGTGGAAAGGAGGGGATGGTCACATCAGACAAACAAAGGAATTCGTAGATCGCCTGCATGTAGGGATGATCACGGGTTCTCAATACATCTCTTACTTCACGGAAAGGTTGTCTACCTCGGGTCACTAGGGTATCCAATAGTCGTGCGCTGGAGGCGTCATTACCTGGGCAATGCCAAACCGCGTGATCGATGTCATCATAACCGGTTCTGTACCTACATATATTGCTGTCAACGAGGTTGATGTAGAGATGTGCGTCTAGCGAGTAGTGCTTGGACATAAGTCTTGTCATCACGCGAAAGAATCCCCGACTTACATCCAGACCTTTGAACCACGCTTTCGAAGAAACATTTGGAGTAATGGCATGTAACCATCACCCAAGAGAACTATTTGACCAATCGAAGAGAACTATGAGGTACTAATGGGAAAAATTCATCATGTGAAATTCTTCTATCATAAATCTAACCTTGTTGTGCGCCCACCTTTGCGAGAGAGTCCGCCTTCTCATTGCCTGGGATTGAGCAATATGAGGGGACCCATATATGATCTTTCGACCTGCAAACCCATCTGCTCCCTTACCTTTGAAAGGAAATAAGATCAGTGCCTACCTTGTTTCATCGACCGAATAGCCTCAATAGAACTGAGACTATCCGAGAAGATGAAATAATGGTCTTTGTGCATGTCGGAAATCATCCCCAATGCGAAGTTGATTGCTGCTAGCTCAGTAACATACACGGAACAAGGTTCCTGAAGTTTCCGGAAGGCGGTTGAGTATTCATTGAAGACACCGAAGGCAGTGGATCCATCAATGCGTGAAAAATCAGTGAAAAATCTTCTATTTCTATTGACTTGTTGGTACCTTTCAGCAAAAATACGGGGAATTGAGATAGGTCGAAGTTGATCTGGAACTCCTTGAATAGCCTGTTTCATGGAGAGATCATAGTCAAAAGGGAACTGTAGTTAGTAAAGCGTATACAAGGGGGGTTAAAGCACGGAAGGTTGAAATCCGATTACATGTAATTCAGGTAGATTCGCACGAATCTAGACGGGGTGCTCAATTCGAGCATTGCTACGAAGTTTTCTATCACAAGGATGTTACTGACACTACATTTGATCAATACTCTTAATGAGAGCTCCCAGAAACGGTTCTGCAGGGGTTTTACACCCGTTAGAACCTCTAGGCTCATATTGTGTGTTGAATGCATACAGCCAAGGGCAATACGTAAGCAACGATATTGAATACGTTCCAATTTGTTTAGGTGACTTTTTCTTGCTGAAAAGCTAAAAGCAAAAAGAGCCATACTCAAGAACTGAAACAAATAGTCGTTTTATATAGTTTAATGAGATCTTCCGGGTGTGCACCCCACCATGTCCCTGAAATTGATCGTAGAAAGTTGATCCTTTGTCGACACTTTTGTTTCAAATACGTATTGTGGGTACCCCAAGTGCATTTTGAATCAAACCAGACTCCAAGGTATTTGAAGGTCAAAGATTGGGTAATTTATCTGTACAAAATATTTAGTCGCAGTTTGGCTGGAAACCGCTTCCTTGTAAACACTACCAATTCAGTTTAGTTGTGGTGAAAACTCTATCCCCAAATTTTTGGCCCTGAAGGACAGATTATTTAGGGAATTTTGCAATGGTCTTTGCAAGATTTCCGTACGTGGACCTTTCAGGGAAACCACGGCATCGTCTGCAAGCTATCTAAGCGTGCATAGATTATCTTAAAATTTATCAATATCTTTGCAATATAAATTATAAAAAAGGGACTTGAACCTTGCGGTAGCTAATTCTAGAAGTTGTCCGTTGACCTAGATTGATGGTCATTTATTTTTCTGACAGTAAATTATACAAGAAATTATTTAAAATACTGGGTAATCCACTACTGTGCAGACTGTCTGGCAGTATGTCTATGGAAACTGAATCAAATGCGCCCTTAATATCCAAAAAGACTGAAGCCAATTGCTCCTTGTGCGCAAAGGCCAGTTGAATATCAGATGCAAGCAACGGTAGACAATCGTTTGTTCCTTTACTCTTTCGGAAATCAAATTGCGTATTTGAAAGCAGGTTGTTTGATTCAACCCAATTGTCAAGTCTTGATAGGATCATTTATTTTAATAATTTCCTCAGGCATGATAACCTAGAGATCGGACGGAAAGAATTGTGATCAGAAGCTGGTTTCCCAGGCTGTTGGAATAGCTATTACTTTAACCTGTCTCCATGCTTATGCCCAACTATATTGAGTTCCATAAAGGAATTATACAAGTTAAGAAATCGACTTTTAGCGATATCGGGGAGGTTTTTTTAGGAGGTCGAATTTGATCATATCGCTTCCCGGAGCAGAGTTATTCGATGAAAGAAGTTCCATTGAAAATTCCAGCATGGTTCGTCCAGAGAACCGTTACTTTGGGCTGTATCCCGTAAAGTCGGTTGTGCTGGGATAGAGTCTGGACAAACCTTTTTCAGCGAAGTCGAATATCCATTGAGAAGAGTATACTTCACTCTCATTAAAGGGTGAGCGGTTTCGCATATAGCAAGCCTTTTTCCATAGCCTTGTCATTGAGGTTTCTCTAGAAAGTCCCTCGATAAAAGTACGCCAGTTATTTCTTTTCTTTGCTTTCAATAAGTTTTAAGCTTTTCCTTCAAGCTTTAGATACTTTTCAAAAAGCTCAGATCTTTCATGTCTGCAATATTAAAGGCATCGGATTTCTCTAGATACAACTTTGTACATACGTCATCCCATCCAGGGGTGGCGGGTTTCTGAGCTTCTAATGCGCTTTTGTAGATCAGTTCGGTAAAGAAACTATACTCTTCCAATGGTGGCAGAGGATCGGTAGAGTCAATACCAAGAGTTACCGCCGATGCAAATTTTTCCAATCAATATTCCTCGTGCGGTCAAAAGGAACTTGAATTAACTAATCTGTTTTTAGACGACCACTTTTGATTGAAATAATAATTGGTAAGTGATCACTATCATGGGGATCATTGATAACCATCCACAGACAATCTAATGATAGTGAGTTAGAGCACAAAGATATATCAAGACGGCTCTCGCGAGCAGGAGGTTTTGCTATACGTGTTGCTTCACCAGTGTTCAAAATAGTCAAATTGAAATCGTCGCACAAATCATAGAAAATACCCACTCTATTGTCATCGTATGATTCGCCCCAGCCAGTACCGCGTGAGTTCATATCACCCAGTATTAGAACTGGAGATGGAAGGATATTAGCTGAACTCCAAAGCTGATGGTGGTTTATGGAAGTCCTTGGAGGGACATATACAAAAGCTATGCAAAGATCTTTGTTCTTAACATTTATTTGGCAAGCGACAATTTCAATGCCTGAAATTATTGGGATTGAACGCCACTATATGAATCTTCTCGGCTCAGGCGGATAATGTTAAAATCGTGGAATTTTAGTTCATCTTCAGAAGAAAGCCAAATTTCACAGAATGCAAATATATCACATTCAGAATTGTGAATCAAATACTTGAACGAGTCTAATTTAGGTATTAAACTACGACAGTTCCATTGTAATAAAGTGATCATATCTTGATGCTCACTCGACGAATTATCCATCGAAAGATATGAATTCACCAATGAGGGGCCATGATACAGTCAATTGCTTGAAGTAGTTTGCGACTATAGGAGCAAGCAGGTCAATAAGCCCTCGAAGTGGCGATTCGTCGGGAAAGCCGAGGGTCTATTTGTTGATAACAACAATTACTGTGTATTTTTCAGTTCATAAAACGCTCTTGTTTTGGAGACAGCCACGAATCGGCGGCCTCAAAGTAAACGCTGGAGTGGAACTGCAAGAACGAATATCTCGATACCTTAAATTGGTATGGATTAGCCTGACATAAGAGGTAAAATACCAAAAAATAATACTAAAACAGTGTTCCCACAATATCATTCCAATACCAAAACAATGCATAATAAACAAATACCATACACGAACTGTAATCCGGATGGGTAAACTATCCCACAAATGGTTTGGATGATACCCCGAACACGTCGTTAAGCTCTCTTTTATAGTTATTTTTATTAGGGAAGCTATTTTCTTCTGCTCGTGTTATGTCTGGCTCGTCAATACCATATTAAGGTTACCAGCTATGCTGTTTCCATACCTGAATGTGGTATTCATAAGTTCTTCTCCTGCTCGGGAAGCCACCAATGTTCATCATAATTTCACATCCAAACGCACAAAGCAGAACAATCGCAATTAGCATGTTGGTTGATTCTACATTCTCCACCATATTGCCACAGAAACTGATCGCACACAAGCGCTTGCTTAGCTAAAACCTGCTAAAACCATGTCACCCACCCGCACAATCGGATAGGCAGCGGCGCGTCCACGAGTGTGCTTTATATGTCATTGATAAACCGAAGGTGACGTGACATTAAATTAAATACCCCTATTCTCACTGTCACTTTATAGTAGTGGCTGGCAACGTGTATATGGTATTTGCTGTTTTGGGGCCATCGCTGCCTTGGCCTGCTGACGAAGACGCCTCACGGTCTCCCGGCTGATGATGATGATGATGATCAAGATTCAACATGGCTTTCTTGATTTTGTAAACAAACAAGTTCCCCTTTTCTCTTTCTCAGCAGGTCAGCCTGACAGACACTGAAACTGAAAACCGTTCGCGTCTTCTGAAATTAACACTTTTTCGATTGGGTTGTTTTATTTTAAATTCCAAACAGGTGGCCATACCGTCGTCGTCGCCACTTAGGAATAGCAAAGATGGACACCTATAGACTGAACGCCGTTCATCAGTATTCTTTGAAGGTGTGTTTGATTTGGACTGGGTTCGTGGTAAGTTGAATTCCCGATAAGAAACGCGAGCCATGGTTGAGGCATGGCCTTGAAAACATGAAGATCGCTCGATAAACAAACCGTTGACCGACAATCACCACACGCAAGTTTGCCGACACACTGCAGCAGCGACCGGCGACGAAGCGACGATGATTTCGATTACGATGCTTTTGTTTACGCGTGGCGCATTGATTTGCATCACTGACAGATTGAAGTGCTTTGAGAATGAATAATTTCTATGTCACGTGTGTTTGAGATTTTGTTGTAATCTTTAACAAAGTGAACTTAAATATTGCAATCGCGCCCTCTGGGTCTTTTTAGATCCATGATTATTATTGCTATAAAGTTATAAATTTTACTTATAGCGAATTCGTTTATTATTCAGTTCCAACCTGGATCGGGTATCAAGATTGGGTCTGCTTGTTTTCTGACAAACGTCAGTTTGCTCGTTTGTTTTTAAAACCTAGCTCAGGTTGAGGTTCACACTGACAAAAAGTTCGGTTTCGCACTGGGTTGGAACTGGTGTTAACCCCGATAATAAACGAATTCGCTATTAGAATCGAAATCTACCTGCATGAGTGGAAAGATCTAGAGGTAAGATGGCTATACTCAGAGTTAATATTTTCACAGCGAGTAAATATGAGTTACTCATATTTACTCAAAAATAAACAAAGTAGTCTAATATGTTTTATCAAATCAAGCGTAACCATTCAAATCGACATATCTGCTTTTGTAAACAATCACTTCAATCGACGATTTGTCTTAACTGCTAACTCACTCACGTAAACAAAAACCATCATCAGGTAGGGGAATCTTTTCCCTACTAGCTGGTGTTGTTAGTTTGCGTGTGTAAGTTAGCAGTTAAGACAAACCGTCGATTGAAGTGATTGTTTATAAAAACAGACACGTCGATTTGAATAGTCACGCTTGAAATAAAGTTCTGGAAACAATAGCCGTATGACAGATTTTTTTTTTTCAATATTTAGTTATCATGCTCATGTCTAGGACAGGGGATACCTAAGCCTCTTCTGCTTTCTTGGGGTCGAAGGCTAATGTGAAATATCGTCGGTGGTGTAATGTCTTCGAAGTTTTTAGTGATTTGGTGATGGCATTTCAAGACCAAAGAATTTGGATATTGACCAATTGTTATGAGAATATTCTTTTCTGTCTAAGGGGTTTTTCATCTTGTTGAATTACATGCCTGAAATAAGCAGCTCGACATTAAAATAATATCCATAACGGAAGATGGATATAAATCTCTGCGAATATTTATCTAGAAACAGTAATGCCGCGGATACACTTGGATGACCTACTATGAGCATGAGCATTATTTGTATAATAATTATGAGCACTATACAACAACTATACGCAAACTATACAAGTGTGACCATGGATGTGCTTATAATTTATTATACAAATAATGCTCATGCTCATAGTTTGTCATCCAAGTGTGTCCGCGGCATAACGGTCAATTGTCACCAGAAACTTCCGTTGTTTCCCCTGATACTCCTGGAAAAACACAACCATAGACACGAGTTGAAAAGGGTGAACAGGAAAGGGTTGAATTTTCATCGTCTGGTGTTGTTGTGATGATCCATATTTAGCACAAAAGGAACAATGTTGAATGCGGTATTTTATTTAGCTGTTCATCCCAGGTCAAAACAGGTTAGTTCTGGCCAACTTCATAGTTGATTCTATTCCGAAACTTAAAAGAAGTTTGTCAATGAGTTATCGTCAAATGGACGCAAGGACCACCAGATCTCGTTTTTCTTTGTCATACTGAGATTGTCCAGAATCCCCCTGGTAACCTTTTCTGTTATTGTTTGAAATCCGTTCTGGGATTGTTCAGAATTCCTCCTGGAATTGTTTGGAATCCCCCTGGACTGTCATGCATCCCCCTCAATATTGACTGAAATCCTCCCTGGGATAGTCCATAATCCCAATTTGGATTATGCCCTTTGGGAAGCCGCACTAGAAATGTCAGGAATCCCCCCATAGGATTGTGTGGAATCCCTCCTGAGACTGTCATAAATCCCCTTTTCGATTGACTGGAATCCTCCCAGGGTAGCCTGCTGTTTTGATTTGATTCTGCGTTCCGTTTCCCAATGTTCCATTTCGCTATTCTCCATTCCACGTTTAAGCAATTTTTAATTTGCACGGCGTGCAGATTAGCGGTGTTCAAATTAAAACGTGTTACTTTCCCAGTTCAGGGGTCTAGATACCATTTGGACATTATGACCACATGGAACCGGCTACAATCCAGTTGCACATACTGGTTGCACATTGTAAATTACTTTTTGAAGCACAGGAAGTAAGTTTCTGAAAAAAATCGGGACCATAAAATAAGTTTCAGGAAATGATAATTTTATAGACGTCCCGAGCGAGGATTGGGATCTTCCGGGGGAACATCATTTAGCTATGGGGAGTTCAAATGCTGATTGCAGTAAACAACTTTTCAAGCACAATGGGAGCCCTTTTGAAAAGAAATCGTAGAATTGTAAAACGAGTTTATCAAATTTATTACTTCTACGGATGTTCCGGATCTTCCTGGGGGACATAATAGAGCAATGGGATGTCCAAATGATGATTTCATTTCGTAAATAACTATTTGAAGCACAGTAGATGAATTTCCGGAAAAATCTCGGAGTTTTAAAATTAAGTTTCATGAAATGTCAATTTTTACGGATGATCCGGAAAAGTTTCCAGATCATCCGGGGGACCATTATGTAGCCATGGCTAGTTCAAATGCTACTTTTCAAGCACAATAGCAACCGTTTTTCAAATAATCGTAGAACTGTATAACGAGTTTACCAAATTGATCACTTTTAAGGATGTTCCGGATCTTCCGGAGGACCGGCATGTGGCCATGGAAGGTCCAAATGCTGGTTTCACAATGTAAATTACTTTTGAAACACAGTAGTAAACTATTGAAAAAAATCACGGAGCTTTAGAATGAGTTTCATAATTTGACCACCTCTATGGATCTTCCGCAGGACCAGTCTATGGGCAAATAATGTTCGGCTGTACCATATCGGTTTCTTTTATATATAAAAGGTGGAATCTGCTCCCAGACACCTGAGAAGATAACTCAGGGTGTGGGGATGGGAGAAGTAGCGCTCCCGACCCACTAAACCTTACCAACAATCAATACGAAACTAACGATTTTAAATTGGCTCACTACTTGACTAGCCTATTGGTCCCAAGCAAACGATTAACGTGCCCCATTCTAGTCGAAATTCTACTACTACACAATGTTTGTTTTGATTCGCTATGAAAGTTTGACAGATAAAATGAGGGGGTTAGTGGATTTTCCTATGTTTTGAGGGGTGAATCGATTAGCTTGGGACCGAAAAGGGTACCAGAGCTGAGCCAAAAAGTTGAGCACGTTATTTCGGGACCTTCTAGTCTTAGAGTTACCTCTATGACCTTACCCTGTGCTCATGGTCATTACATCATGGGAGGGGGCCAGTTGCGCTATGGCGCATCACTACTGGTGTATCACAGACGTGACACTCGCTACTGCACAGTGAGCAGCTGTGCAGGGCCTTCCTCTTATCGTTCGCCTGAGTTCTAGAGCAGACGTGATAGCAAGCCAACTGTCCACGGCAGTACAGGACAGATGTGACCGCTTACCAGCTGCGTGTGCTGCGACTTGATCAGAGTCGTCACTCCTGCCTTTGCACAACGAGGGTTTGTGCAGGGTTTATCGACCTCCTGGGACAAGCTGGATGGGGCTCCAGCGTCCTTACTCTGCTGTAGTTCGTGTAGCCGCAATATCTCTCCCCTGGGTTCGATAATTAACGTTTCCAGGGCACACCACGAGGAGGCGAACTACTTCATGCCCCAATACCCCATATTGGTCTAGTCATAGTTCAACCAACCGGTGGAAACTAACGATTTTAAATTGGCTCACTACTTGACTAGCCTATTGGTCCCAAGCAAACGATTAACGTACCCCATTCTAGTCGAAATTCTAGTACTACGCAATGTTTGTTTTGATTCGCTATGAAAGTTTGGCAGATAAAATGAGGGGTTATTGGTTTTTCCTATGTTTCGAGGGGTGAATCGATTAGCTTGGGACCGAAGAGAGTACCAGAGCTGAGCCAAAAAGTTGAGCACGTTATTTCGGGACCTCCTAGTCTTAGAGTTACCTCTATGGGTCAACTATGTGTTCATTTTTAGAATAATTTCATCTCAGATTAACCATTCTCCATTCACCGTATTTAATCCGTATTGTAACCGGTTCCGTGTGGCCATAATAGCCAAATGACATCCAGACCCTTTGGAATGGCAAAATGGAGCATATAGCTTACCATTCGTGCAGGTAGATTGAGAAACTAAGTAAAAATTATCATTTTATAGCAATAACATTTTTGGGTCTACAAAGACCCAGAGGGCGAGAATTTGACTATTTTTGCCTAGGGGCAAGACAGTATTAATATATTTGCAATGAGTAAATTTTAATTACACACATTTACTCAAAAATGATCAAAGTAGTCTTGATTTTCTGATCAACGAAAATATCCTCTGACAGCATATTTAGTTTTCAATATAAACACAGTTTTTAAGCAATAAAAGATCCAAGATCGATTGGTTTAAGTGTTGTCGTTGAAGATTTTTGATGATGTGGTGGTGTTATGTCTGGACTATATATGTTGGTACACGACCCGAGATTTGAGAATTTTCTGACCTGTGAATATACATAGATTATTTCGCAAAGTCTATAAAAGATCCGTCTCATCTTGTTGAACTAATTTTGGACATGAGGAAATCCAACATAAATATTGAAGTATATCGTGACAAGTACAACTATGTCCTCACAACGCTCATCATGGCAGACTACGAGTCCATGCAATAGTGCTGAATGTTCAGCACAGTGCACTGAGAAGCATTGGGCGCTCTTTGTACCCACACAGGCCCTAACCGCTAAGGAGAGATTCCCTTCCAGAGGGCGGACTTGTCGTCGTCGACCGGCTTCGTTTGAAGGAAGCGCCTGTCCATCGGGACCAGCTCCAACATCCGTCATATCAGCCTACCACCAAAACGCCACCCCGCTAAATCAAACCGCCATCGCATGACAGCCAACGAACGGTAGTAAGACCGCCATCGCTGTAGTCGCCGGTAGACCAGTCGGTGGTATCGCCATCTTGCTGACAAGGTCCACCATCGCTGGAATCGTTCTGAAATTTCAGCGAGCACTCACTGGACTGCATTCGTCGTAGTCGTCGTAAAGTAATCCTGCGTAAGTGGAACGACAATTTAATATTCTACACTTCTGGAATATTAGAATAAAATCTAAATTTTTTAATATAGTACGAATAACACCGTTCTTATGTTGTGTAGTTTTATAATTGGAATAGATTATTAGTTTCCTTTTTTAATTGATACTTACATCGGGGTTCATCATTGAAAACTGGAAAGCACATCAACATAATTTGCTTGGCAGCATCGGTTTCAACATTGTTTTCAATATAACACTCAGGTTGCTATGTGTATAAGATATTGAGCAACGCGAGTTACACAGAGTTACTCAAAATTTACTCCGATTTTACTCATGATCTTAAGCTGACTTACCTCCAGATTTTTGCACCTAAAATACTGACACTTTACCAGAAGTTTCAACTCCAAAAGTTAGGGTTCCTGACATACATTCAATTGAATAGTGATTTTGAGTCGAAAAAGCCCCAATACCGTCGCAAGGTTAAGGGGTTACAGTGTAGAAGACGAAAAAAGGTCAATTTCGTGTGGCCTAGCCCCTTTATTTAACAAAACATCAAGTATTTTCCTTACACGAAACATGCATTATCCAGACCAGTCCGTCACAGTATCAGCTAAAATCGACAAAATCGATGCGGCCATGAGACTGCTAGCTTTCCTTTGCTGTTGAAGTCCAACAGCTTCGCAGCATTCTAAAACCACAGTCGGCGTCTACAAACAAATTTTCAATCACTTGTCTATCTTTTTCCCGTCGCTTCATTGGTCTTTCTTTCTAGCTTCGGTGAAGCGGACGAGTGAGAGCGCTCGAGTTTGATAGTTTCGCTTTTCATGACACACATCAACTTAGGTTACCTGGCATGTATCACGAAAATGAAAATAGGGTATACGTCCCTAACCTCGGTCTAATATGCAGCCATCGATTACGTTTTTAATCATAACTCATCAATGAATTTACCTGCAAACGATATTCTACTGCTAAATGGTATGCTTAGATATGCTTATCATGTCGTTTGCTATCAGAAACCACGAAAAGTTGAAAAACTTACTTTTTTTAAGACAATAACTCACGAGGGAAATGTATGTAATATGGGTCTATTGTCCCCAAATTGGGTCTATTTATGGATGCAACTTCGTCCTATCTTGTTTGATCCTCAAAAAAACGCTCTTGGTAACGTTTTCTGATGTATTTTTTTTTATCACTATCACTGTTAACTTAATGCTCTTCATTCCTCAAAACATTTCTTAGAGAAAATTTTACGAAAACTACATTAAATCACTCAATTTAAAAATTAAAAATTAAAAATTTCGCTTATCGTCTTTTGACCGCAGAATATCTAAATCAGAACATTGTGATGTTCATTATACAGGTTTGGCAGAAAAAATCTCCCTTCCTGTTCGTTCCTTATCATCCAAATGCAAAACAACATTGTTGACGTTACTCTTATTGCTATATGCTGTCAAATGAATTTCATGGGCCATAGTTAGGAACATAGAAAAGAAATGTGTCCTTAAAGTTGGGTCCATGTTTTACTTGTGAAAACGTTGTTAAACAATTAAAATAAACATAAAATATTCAAACAGCAACTGTAAGTTTTACGTCTAGTGTGTATTATCAGGTAATTCCAATCAATAAATGCCATAATCAGGCCATTTGATGATCGTCAGTCAACCTTCCCATCTTAACCTTATAAGTCATGGCGGCTAAAAACTCCGAACATTGTGATATTCTCAACCAGTTTTATTACTTACGAGAGCTGAAAATGTATTGAAATGTTGTGATATAAATTGATTTGTGTGTGGTACACATTTATCAACCATCAGTGATCAATATTTTCCTTATTTTTTGTGTAATATTCCTTAATTAATTATTTATTTGCGTGATAGGCCGAATGAAAGGACTAGACCCACATTACATACCGTAACCCTATATATTTAAAGCATTTTTCAAGATTACACGTCATATGTTTAATTTATCTTCCATCATCATATTTATCTAACAAAATGTAACGAAAACGGGACATAACGCATATTAAACAAACTGAAAGACCGGCGATAGAGTGTCGGTGAAAGGGATTGAAAGCCACAATGAGGTTTTTACTCGAAAATCGACGATAGGGAAGAGCGCTACTTCGTCGTAATCGCGCATTTCTGTTCTATCGATCAGACAAGATCAATAATATCAATGATTTCACCGTGCACAAATCAATAATAGGTTTGTTCCGATGCGTTAGTTCATTAGCTACAACATAAACCCTGTTAGAGCGCATTGTATGAATATTTACGCTCATTGTTCTCAAAACAAAAGAAGCGCTCCTAGCGAATTCTCTTTATCTACGTTTATCCGTAGGACGAAGAAAATCTAATGGCGTTTCAATGCGTTAGGACGGAATTGAAACTCGTAGAACGAATTTAGAATCATGAAGCAGCATTAGATTTTGAACAATATATCAACAATTTGTGACTCTTTATCAAATCCAACGGTACGTATGGAAAGGTGGATAAATTTAGAAGTCATCTTTGACAGAAATATTCGATTTTTGGGTTAAATTCGTTCAGAAAAGAGAGGTAAAGCACGGGTTGTTCTTAGTAAGACGGAAATTAGATCAAAGACCCTATTTTCATAGAAAGCTATGAGCAAAGCAACGACGAGAAAATCCACAGCCAGCCTTTCGTTCTAAAGGTACGTTTCGACTATCTGATTTGTTGGTCTGATTCGAGCGGACTGCTCGATAATTTTGTCGGATGCAATGTTTGGATGCGTTCACACTTTTTCGACATGATGATTGGATTTGACGTTTGTTTTGTCGAACGAAATAGGTTAGCGTTTAATTTTCATTCGACTCATTCAGCAAAATAGTCGCAAGTAAGGTAAAATATTTTTTTTCTAAAATTTCACGGTTCTTTAACGGTTCAATTAAAGAACGCTTGATTTGTGTTTTGATGACAACCAGCAGCAAGGTAAACCGATTTCCTAGCCGATTTCACTATTCAATATCCTGTCCTGTGTATGATTTGACTGATTTTTATTTTCCAGTGTGATTGGCAGAAAGATGTCGTAATGGCTTTGATCATGGCATGCTTCACAAAACAGCGTTTATATAATACGAATCATGTATTGTATAAGAATAAGCATGCCAAACAGAAGGTCTGAGAGCCTGCTAATAAATTTTTAGAGCTTCAGAAAGGTTCGGAGATCTACGGAGAAATTTGCTGAGCTTCAGGGTAGTTCGTAGATCTTGAGAGTAGACCTACAACTTCACAAAATTTTACAGAAATTAAATAAAATTTGCAGAAATTCAGAAAAAATCACAAAAGAGATCGTAGATCTTCAGAAAGAAAGAAATTTTCAAAACTGAAAACAAGCAAGCTAAAATATTTTCAGATCAATTTGTAAAACTGGAATTTTGGAATTCAGGGAAATTCGCAGAACCTTAGACAAGTCCAATAATCTACTGTGAAAGAATATCACAGAAGTTTAAAGATCTACTGAAAAATTATTGAACATAAGAAAAGTTCTTAGATCTTCAGAACAAAGCTCCGGAACTTTGAAAAAAATTACAGAACCTCTGAAAAAATAACAAGAATCATCATAGATCTTCAGATAAATTTGAAGACCTTCAAGAAAGTGTGCAGCTTGTATAGTAAATTTTTAGAATCTCAGAAATTTGAATGGATCTTCAGTGGAACTTTAGGGAAGTTCGGCGATTTTAAAAACAATATGAATACGATTTCAGGGAAATTTTTAAATCTTGAGAGAAACATTTAAAACTTCAATGAATCTCAACTATTTTCAGATAAATTTGGAGAACTTTAAGTAATTTAGAAGATCTTCAGGGTAGCCCGAGAGCATACAGAGGAGTTTACAAAACTTCAGACATGTTTGCAGATCTACTGAGAAATTTATTGAGCCTCAAGGTAATAGGTAGATCTTGTGAATAAAACTTCGGAGTTTCAGACAACTTTACAGAACTGAAGGTATTTGCAGAACTTCAGAAGAGTAGATATTAAGAGAAATATGTAGACCTGCAAGGAATTTTGCAGATCTTCAGAGACATTCAGTAGTTCAGAAAGCTTCACAGTTTCAGAAAAAAATATGATATATTCAGAAAAATTCGTAAAATTTCAGAAAAGTACTTTATTTTGAAAAACAAATCTCAGCGAAGTACGAAAGTTCAAGATTTTGCAAAATTCCATGGAAGTTGGAAATAGATAGATCCGAAGAACTTCACAGAAGTCCGTAGAGCTTAATAGAAGTCTGTAGAACGTACATTTTAAGAAAATTTTGCAAAACTTCTGCAAAACTCACAGAACTTTGGGAAAATTCGCCGATCTTTAGAAGTATTTACACAACTTCAGAGAAATTCGTAAATCTTCAGAGATAATTTGTAGATCTTTGGGGAATTTCAAAGAATTTCAGATAAATCTTCAGAACTTTATGGAAGTCCAAGAATCCACAAAGAAATTAATAGAACTTTAGAGAAGTTCGGAGATCTCCAGAGCAAAAATACAGTACTTCAGAAAACTTTTCAGAATTTTTAAGAAATTTTAGGAACTTCAGAAAAGTTCAGATGGTAGATAGTAAATCTACTGAAAAATCTACAGATGTTTAAATAAATTTTCAGAATTTTATGGAGGGTCTTGGATTTTAAGAGAAATTCACTGAACTTCAGGGAAGTTCGCTGATCTGTAGAGATATTTGCACAACGTCAGAATAATTAGTAGATCTTCAGAGAACTTCGTTTCTAGATACATTTTTTATACTTTCCATTCCCGGGCAGATGTTCAGAGGTATGAAAATCTACAGAGAAAATTACAGAACTTTCTAGGAGTTCGTAGATTATTAGAAATTTAGTGAACATCAGAGATAATTGTTGATATTTAAGGATCTTAAATCTGCATGGATTCAGGAACTTTGAAGATTTTTAGAGAAATTTGCAGAACTTCTGAAGAACACACAGGATTTCTAAGAAATCTGCAGAACTACCGAGAAATTTGCAGATCTTCAAGAAAGTTTGTTGAAACAAAAACAAAACTTCAGGGACGTCAGAGAAATATGCAGAATTGAGATCTGAACAGAAATTTTCAGAACGCAAGGAATCATGTAGATCTATTGAGAACTTTTTCCACTAGCTTGTCGAAAGTTGGTATCGACATCCTAGCGAAGTTTTGAAATCCTTTTTCGTCTTCATATCGCAGTTCAAGATGAACCAGATCCCTGCCGGTGTTCCTCTTGAGCAACTATTTCCTACTCCACAAAGTTCACCTTCTCCTTCTCGTTTTATTTAAAATAATAAAAACAAATACGCCTGCTGAAGCTAGAGCAATTTTCCGGTAATTAATCATTTTGTTCGACCATTTTCCACAGAGATGGCGCTGTTTCGCTGGTAGGAAGTGATAAAAATCCCCATATAGAAATTGAGAGAAGTAGGAATAATTCGCTTTCGGTGCATATTCAGGTCACAAAAAGTGAGCGACAACCTAAAGAAATTCGTTAGGGGCTTAGTCGTTCAGCTTTTGCCCGGAAATAATGCAAAACAAGCTACAATTAAATACAAATGATTTTTCCCCATACAATTTTACCTGCTTTACTACCAGTCCCCAGAGAGCCAATAAAAATCAAATTTGAGAGAGAAATTCTCTCTCACGAGCTCGATCTCTCAATATGCCATGTATTTTGTTGACACTCGATTTGTGCTTTCCCTTTCACAGATTACAAAATAGAGTACCTGACACTACAAAACATGTCTGATACCTCTATATATGCATTTGCTTTAACATTTGAAGTCTCTCCTTTTTTACATATTCTGCGCAAAAGATACTTTATGCCCCGCCCCATACATAAAATTCGGCAGGAAATTCTGTTGAGAGGTGAGCTATTTTGTGTGCAGAATGTGTAAAAAAGGAGGGACTTCGAATAATAATCTAAATGCATATATAGAGGTACCAGACATGTTTTGCACTGCAGTGTCCTCTGTGAACAATGATAGGAAAACAGATTGTGTCTAGTTTCCAATAGATGTCACCGCAAACAACAGCTGTGACATCTGATGGAACATGAATGCAGAAGCTTGACAAAATGATTTATTCACTAAGGAAGTATCTAATTTTGACTTCTGATACAAATTTCTAAATTGACAGTTCTTTCGACATGTGCAAGCAGTGTGAACACCAGCAAACAGGGGGGTTCGACAAAGTGTGTCAAAAGTAAAATCGAGCTGATTTTTCATTATGGCGGTGATAAAAATCAGACCAAGAAATCAGATAGCCTAAACCTGAGTACTGCGAACTTAGCCGATTTTATTTTTCAAGTGAGCTAGAAAACAGCTTGAAAATCTTCCAAAGTTTCAAATTGTTTGGCTGAAACAGCTCACGAAATTGTATATACATGCTGTCAAATGAACTCTTGGCTCCTCCTCCTCTGCTCCAGAAATAACGTATACATGGTGATGGGAGTGCACCTGCCCACAAAGCTCACATGACTCTTATAAAGTTTAATTATATTCTTGTTTCAGCAACCCAGTTTTGGCTTTATTATTATCAAATAAAAACACTTTTCCGAGCATCACGCTCGATGATTTACATTATCCGCCTACTAAGGTTGATGTTTCGACAGTTTCATAATTAAAATTCTTAATTTGTTTTCAGTAGGTGGCAACACCTTTACTTGTGGTTCAAACAGTAACTATCTACGTGACTTCTGAGCTCTTGTGAATGTTAGGCTCCCGTTTGACAGTTTGACTCGGCTCCCAGATGACAAGCATTTTGAGTTAGTTCGCAGTACTCAGGCCTAAACGAACCTTAAGCGTGCTTCTTTTTCATTTTCGTTTCGTGTTGATAGCCTAGCTAGGCGTTCTAGAAATGATACGTTGAGCACGTTGTATGAAAGATTCAAAACTCGAGTTCATTTTAGAGCTTCGAAAATGTAGAGCCCTGATCCAGAGACGGGCGTCGACTCAAATTAAAAGATCAAACGTGGTTCCAATCGAGCAATGTAAATAAACACGAGCGCTTCACGAGGAAAAGCGTGGGTTGAGATTGAGGTTAAAATTCAATCTTTGAGATTTAAATAATTATAATTAAGTTTGCGTATGACAAGTATACACCGTCACTCAAGTCAGGCCTATTATAATCTTTTAAATCATCATTCAAGAACAGGAACTGCACTCGGAGCTGCTAATAGTTTTCCACTATCCGATGCCCCGCATAAATCTAATTCGTAATTAAAATGTGGCTGGTAATTATATACTAAATCAATTTAAAATCCCCTTTCATCTAAGCGACGATTCTATTATCAATATGGTAGATTACTTACGCTACATAATCGAGAGCTTTCGTCACGCTTTAATCGCGCGGAAGCCAACAGAATTGAATCCACTTTTCTCTGACGACGCTGTCTTTGGTTATATTCGGTTTATTTTTACGCAAGGATGCCATGCATTTCAATGGAATTTTTTTTTTCAAATAATCACTACCAATACGGTCAAACAAGTATTCGTTTTACCGTGACGCTGAAGCAGACGACAATCGCTCAAATTAAACGTCACTCGAATTAAATACAAAATTGCGGGTTGCCAAACTTTGCAGACAAAATAACTTAGTTGACTGTGCAACCATATTTACTTTTATTCTCTCCATGCGTTTCTCATGTGCCATTCTCCGGTGCACACGTCAATAACATTTACATTATTTGACGAATCACAGGTCATCATGACATTTGATTATTGAAAACAAAAGAAATGAAGAAAAGAGACCTACTGCTGCCATGATTACCTGGGATGCATGTAAAATATCATTGGTTCGTGCACCGAAGAATCGCCTACCCACACCGCTGAACTACGGTTACGAAAAATCTTGATCGAAATTCAAATTAATGCATTCCACACACAAATCCCTTGATATTACCGAACTACTGTGTGTGACAACTTTGTTTTATTTAATACACATTTTGCAACAGCGCACCACACGGTTTACTATTCCTAGTGAAGGAAAAATGGTGTCATCTGTCACGATAAAATTTTACACCTCGTCCGGATCGAAATACGAGAAAAGGCGGTGGTGCAATTAAAATTCACTCGGCGAACCACGCTCCGGTGCACGAGACGCAGCTTTAGGTGGTTGATACGTGAGCGATGAGCCACGGGCTACAGTCGGACTCTACTCGAATTACAAAAAAAAGCCGATCGATCAATTATTGCGTTTTTCATTTCTTGTGTATTCATTGAGCGGCTCAATTTGAGCCCTTCGGTAAGCTTTGAATATTAATTAGTCAACATATCTTTTAAAGTCGTGCTACGACATTGTGTTCAACTCCAAATAAAAATGAAAACCTTGTATAGAGTTCAAGGTAACGTTTTCCATTTCGGACCATGTCGATTAACATTCCAAGCATCATATCCCCCAAAAAAATGGAGACTAATGACACACCTGATGGTGATTCCTTTGGCCCAATTAAAATGCAATTTGGGGGAAAAGCCCATCACCCATCACAATGAAATTGCGTTTCCCATTTGGAATAATTCGGTCTGATGCACGTTTAATTTTAACGATATCGCACGTTTGCAAATTTGGGCTGTGTTTACCATGTGTTTTCCGGAGCTCTCACCGGGTGCGACGTCGCCGGCCATCAGCGAAAGGTCAATAACATCAACAACTCTTCGCTTTCGTCGTCACGTGGAATGCATTTACGTCATTGTAATGTTTGCGCGTACCAATTTATCAGCGAATTTGAGAGTTTAATGATGTGTACTCTCCTTTGAAGAGGGAAACAACGTTGTTTTCACTTATTTAAGGTGAAACTCCGACCTAGACTCCGATTCGGTCCAATTATAAATTAGTTCTCTGAAGTTGGTGTGAAACAAGCAGTGATAACATTCTAAAATCATATGCTACTTTGAACATCTCAACGAGCATTTTAAGTATTACCATAGAAGTAGCTATAAGACTAGAAGTTTCCGAAGAAACGTGCTCCACTTTTTGGCTCAGGTCTGGTACTATCTTCGGCCCCAAGCTAATCGATGCACCCCTCGAAACATAGGAAAATCCACGAACCCCTCTTTTTATCTGTCAAACTTTCATAGCTAATCAAAACAAACATAGTGTAGTACTAGAAATTTGCCATCAGATACCACCACGTCGACTTTGAACGCCACAGAACGCCAGTTTGCCTTAATCTGCTTTTCGCTTCCAACAGTTTTCTGTGTCTTCGTCAGGTTCCGCTTGACGATGGCCCAATATTTTTTGGGTGGAGCTCTGGCTTGCTGTGAGGGTTCTTGTCCCTTGGGCACCACCTGCATGTTGTTAGCGACATGACATTTTTTCCGTAGTTGCAGGATGCCAAATCCGGCCAATACAGCACGGAACAATCGTGTTGCTTCAGGAAAGGCAGCAGACGTTTTTCCAGACACTCGATCACGTAAATTTCCTGGTTGACCGGCGCGGTTGCAATGAAAATGTCGCTTTTTAAGCCACAGGTACATACAGCCTGCAAAACCAGATATTTCTTAGCGAACTTCGACAGTTTCATATGCTTGAAAATGTCTTCTTCCCCCTTCCGGCTGCCGTATAAACCTCCTGCCCAGGAAGCTGTTTGAAGTCTGTCTTGACGTAGGTTTCGTCGTCCATTATCACGCAATCGAACTTCGTCAGCATCGTCGTGTACAGCTTCCGGGACTGTGTTTTGACCGTCTTGTTTTGTTTATCGTCGTGATTTAGAGTCACTGCCCTTATAAACGGGTACCATACACAAACGATATCATAGATGGTGCGACCATACCGCATAGAGTTGGGATGATGTACCGAGTTGGTGGTTAGGGGCTTCTTATGGTTATTGTTTATGCGGATACCTTCTTATAAGTCGACAGTCCCTCGTTTTTTAGACGACACTCCCAGCTTGTTTGCGACATATCGGACGGAGAGGTTGGGTTCCGCTTGAAACCACTGGCCTGGCACTCTTTTGTCGTCGTTGCGGCTTCCAACTTCCAATTTGCCCCCGATCCATGCTTCCTGGCTGCCGGCAATCGTTCCCCGAACACTTGTATCAACAATCAATACGAAACTAACGATTTTAAATTGGCTCACTACTTGACTAGCCTATTGGTCCCAAACAAACGATTAACGTATCCCATTCTAGTCGAAATTCTAGTACTACGCAATGTTTGTTTTGATTCGCTATGAAAATTTGACAGATAAAATGAGGAGTTAGTGGATTTTCCTATGTTTCGAGGGGTGAATCGATTAGCTTGAAACCGAAGAGAGTACCAGAGCTGAGCCAAAAAGTTGAGCATGTTATTTTAGGATCTTCTAGTCTTAGAGTTACCTCTATGCTTGTATTACGTTGAAGACAGTTGATTTGACCACTTCTAACGCTTTCACTAACTCGGCGTGCGATTAGTTCGAATCTTAGCGATGCGCCTGAAAATATTTGAGACGTTACTCCATTTTACGCCATTTTAATAACTGAAAAGCAAATTTTAAAATCAAAATAGAGGTATCATTTTGCTCGGACACACCTACAAAATGAGGGATGTTCATGTTTTTAAATGCTCGCTTAAAAAATGCGTCATGTTTAAGTCGACCAAATTTTGATCGTAACACCCTTTAGAAGTACCGGCGCCGGTGGTTTAGTGGTAAGCGTGACTGCTTTCTCACCCCAATGGGTCTGGGTTCAATCCCAGCCGAGGTCGGTGGGATTTTTCTGAGGTATAAAAATCTTTGGTCACGTATTCCTTCGGAAGGTAAGTAAAGCCGTTGGTCCCGGCCCATGTGTGTACGCAGGTGTGGAAGCTGCCTTCCTGCACATTCGATTGCCGTCAATGGATGGCAATCGATGTCCGTCGGTGATTGGCACTAGATTGCGGAACAGAGACCGACGTTAAATAAAGGAAAACAAACCCTTTAGAAGCAGCGAATAGCAACGAAATAGCTCTAATATTTATTTGATAATCAGAAGCAGCTCTTGCAGGATGGCTCTAACCGACGCTGACCGATCGTACAACACTCCTTTCTTCCAACACGAATAACTTCACTTTCTCTTCCAACCAAGCAACAAACGATTAAATCTATACACCAAAAACATTTCTTTATCCGATAGATAACTCCACGTCAAATTCACTATCATTAATGTCTTTTATATCAAATAACCAAACTCGCGAAAAAACAGAGAAAAAAATCATGACAGCTCCTAAAAAGCCAACCGACCGTCGGCAGAGCCTACTCCGAATCATATCATGGTGCAAACCCATAATGTGACACATTAAATCACAAATAATAAATTCGAAAAAATTATCATGGGTATCAAATTTTATATCTGATGCGCTCACAATTTTAAAAAGTTTATCGGTTTTTTGCATCATCCGAAACAGCTTCGTTTTCTGAGCACAACGATTTTTTTTTTCGAGCCCATGAATAATTGTTTAATGTGTTTTTGAGAGAGACCATGATATAGCTATTTCATCACCGCTAAATTTATCTTTATTTTATGTTTAAATTAAAACTAAAATGTTTTATTTACTGACCCGATCGTTTTCAATAAATCACTGATATAACCATTAGAAAACTGCTCCATATCGTGTGTATCGTAATGGATTATAACAAGTGGATGAAAATTAAAATTAGGGGTTATTTCAAGCGAAAGTAAAACGGAATATCGGGTTTCGTCATTTGAAATTGTTTCTTCTTGCGTGATGTTATCCAGATGTTGAATTAAGCGGTTCAAATCCTTCATCCTTCGTGTTTTTTTTTCATTTACCGTGGGGACGTAATTTGTGATAAGCCCGGGTCATTTTCAAATTGTCTTATTATTCATGAACGGCCCCTATATTTGAAATGACGTTTCACATTCATCTAGTGGTGTCCGATTTTTATTCGAATAATCCATAAATCGATTAACGAACAGGAAAATTAACCATCATGCAAAGTAAGCAATATCTTCTTCCGAGGATCAACACCCATCGTTTCAAACATGTTCTGCACTCTCATAAAAAAAGATAATCTATTAGTTATTAATCGACTAATTACAAAATGGGACATCTCTGATTGAAACTACAATGGAGTTGTATGCAATGGTGAAGTAGGACTACATGGACTTATATAATAAATATTTATTAACTGCAGCAGGAGATTGTGTTTTGTGTAGTAATAGGAATTTGAGCGGGGTTCTCTCTGTTTATACTCTTTAGTAGGACTATGATTGCCCTGAAAAGAACCTTTTGATATGAATTTTAGTTGCGACGAAATGTAACTCTTTTGTAGGCAGCTGGATCAGCAAATCGGACCGGACAATCCCATATTCTTCGGCTCAATGATTGGGCACTCGCACGAGCAGGGGTTGAAACAGTTGACGTTTTTGACTACACTCGCTTCGTTTTCGTGCGCGACAGTCTGTTTTTATTCGAACACTCATGCTCTACCGTCGTCTCTCTCACACAACACGAGCGGTAGAATAACATTCGAGCTAAACCAAAATTATCAAAATAACTATCATATGACATGTGTGATTTCGTTGTAATTCCTCAATTTGGTGTGAATCAAATCATTTCTGATCAGAAATATTATTACTAGGACATCATTGCTTGCTATTTTCAGAATTCACACAAGCACACCATCAGCAGCTCTTATTATGAGAAAAACTAAAATACATACATTCGTGACGGTCTTCGGCGACAGTGCCGTATGACAGAGCCTGTCATACGACATTTTAGTTTGGTACTGTACTATGATAGCTATGATAGCTTATTTATCGGAGGCAAAGGCAGTCAATTATCACAGAAAATGTGTCGACTACCGTGACCGCTTACAAGACTGCGCACGAGTCTCAACCCGTCTGCTGCTGGATATCGGTAGAATCGAGGGGGGTGACACATCTAAATCTCAAGTCTAGATGCTCAACAAATCTCACACTAGCGAATCAATCTTCGAAAAATCTTCTTTCATTTCTCGCATCTACTTGCATCGCGCATCATCTTTTTGCAGGAAATCTTCAGAATCGTCATCAATCTTCTTTCTATCTACTCAGCGTGCACGCAACTAGCCACAGCAAAACACAATCATTTCTGCATCGTAGATAGAGTCGTCCCCCTCGGGTAGAACTAGTGTCTGTGACAGGTTGGAAGGCCGCAGAATATCTTAAATATTTTTAGTTTTTCTCGTTTAACTCCTTCTCTCAACAAGCTGGTTAATCTTAGCGTTTAGCGTTTTTCGGCGAATTTATGACCCTCTTTCACGTCATGGCTTTTCTCTCTGCCTGTTCAGATAAATTAGTACTTTTATTTATTTTCTCTACTGCGCTAAATCAAACGAGTAGAAATAAGAAGGGATGTCGGTTACGCGCTCGAACAATTGAAATTCGATAAATATTTAATCGAATATCCGAAAAAAAATCTTTGCGATTAATCGTTGATCGAATAAATGTACTTTTAGGCATCCATAGAAAATAGTGTAATTTCATGTTTTTGGTGGTCCTTCGAACAGCAGAATTGCAACCAGCAAGTGCAAACCAAGAACCAAAAGCGGTGCGATGCTAGTTTTCATTACTATGACGATGACTGAATTAAGGGGCTTAGAAGCAGAGGGGTGAAAGTCAATCCTCTTCATCGATTTTCTCTATTGATGACCATGGCTTCACTAACATATTTCGCACTATTTCTGCTATGCTCTTCTATCTTCCAGAACAACAAACGTATCAATGAATGTGTTTCCCCTCGAGTTATTTAACGAAACAGAAAGTCGAGTAAGAGAATCGATCAAAATCACTTGCACCCCTGCTTCAAAGTTTGGTTACAAGATTACATGGAGAGCATTTTGTGTGGTTGTTGGGGGCAAGTGGTTCTGAATATGTAGATGCCTGTGCAAAATTTTATGGAATTGCATCCTCACTACTCGCACACGCCCGTCTTGTTTCGCCTACTAACGACTCTCTGATGACTGTGTTGAGGAAGCAGCATATGCATGTACGTAATTGGTGAATTTGTTAGTTATTTCGACGCTTTTGGACAATGCTTGACATTTACCACTTTTTCAATAGTTTATTGTCAAATCAACAGTCAAAAGCATTGTTGTCGATGCGTAGAAATATTTCTGATCGATTGGTGATAAAATTATTGAAATTGGTCCAGGGGTAGCTGAGTTATTAACGTTCAAAATATTTCATAATTTCGTTACATGTTCCATTTTCGGGTTCCACAAAGTGTACTCCCATATAGAAATCACAGACGTAGTCCTATGTCAAATACACAAATTTTCAACTCTACCACGGGGACAGCATAAACACAAAAACACCTTGCAAAGGTATTCATTGGATGAAAAGGACCGTGAAAGAGGACACTAAAGCCTGTAACGGGTCGGGTGTTTTGGGAAGAGGAACTAATTACTACCTTCACTTAAGCGCCTGATAGACGAATCTACCATGAAGGAGCGATGGGCTCAAATGGACCCGTCGCGGCTTGGAGACATCAGGGCGAGTTCAATCAAACTCTTAATGGCGGCAAAGCGGTTGCGAACTCCGAAAAGGGGGACTTACCAACAGGGAAAAGCCTTAATATATCGGCAAAAGAGGTTTCCTATGGTGGTTTTTCTCTACTTGCCTACAGGGGAAACTTATCGAGACGCGGAAAAATGGTGTATCCAATTAGATCCTTAAAAGAACAAAACTGCTTTTCCATTCTCCTCAACTAGATTGTAGGGTCTATGGCGTGCCAAGAAGAAAAGGTTTTTTTTCAGGTGTGTTGTAAGGCTGCTTTTTCTTTTCTTAAATCGGTGATGGGGTTAGTAGAGTGTGTACAATGGGCTGGAGTGTACTTAAAGTTATCTGACCTGTTTTTGGACGTGTGGTTTCGGTGATTTTTGCGATACTCTGCAGGGTGCCGGTGGGGGATAGTTTTCCACCAACGGCGGGCGTCGTGATGGTACGACAAATCGTGGTTTCGATGCGATATACCACGAGGCGTGCGTCTTGGGTATCGCGTCGTCGGGCTTCGAGAACGAGGGCACGAGGTAGCAGATTACCCCACGCTACTAAGGTGAGTTTCCGATCGGTGGGAACGAAGCTTCCCCACGATTTTCACCTCAACAGGTGGCTATCGCCGGATAGGTGGCGGTCGGGTAGCGCCGGCATCGTTGGGCGGCGTCGAACCATTGGGGTTCTGTCCGATAATGCGGCCGACACGTGGACTCCGACGCTCGGTCGAGTCGGTCTGGTGAACGGAATCGGCCGGTTCTATTTTTCCGTCCCGAGGGGTGCACCCTTGTTTGAAGGGTTTAAATCTTCAAACAAATTGTGTTTTGTTGTAATGCCTCACAGTTTGATATGGCTAATTGCAGGGATGTATGTTCAATTACCTGTGCGAAAACCTTATCACCCACGCGTATTCCACGTAAACCTCGAATGCACTTTTTTTGAGTTTCTATCTAAACAATAGTTTTAAGTTTAAGTTTTAAATTTTAAATCGCACTTTTACATTATTATTTTTTTAAACTTACTAACAACCGTAAAATTTCCAGACGAATTACAAAACGCCTTAACTTTTTTTACCACCGTTTCCTATTAATCTCTGCTCTAACCCGATCTAGCCCTTCACGCAGTTTTGAACCAATAACTATCCAATTGGGGAGTCTCTCTCATCTCGACTCGTGAACGAACCCGAAGTCTACCTTGTTGAAGTTTGGTTCTCATTATCGCACACGTTCGGAGAAGTCTATCCGGTGGCATAAACTCTACCTACCAATCGTCATATGAATTCCTCGTTTGACGTTCTTTGTCGGTTTGAATCCAGAGACGTGGAACGCGATACGCTCATGTGAAAATAGTAATGTAATGAGGTTGTGTAGGAATGTATTTTAACTTATTTTTTTTAATAAGTGTAACCTTGTTACAAGCCCAAAGTGCTTTATATAAGGTTACATAGATTGCAATGGATTGGTCTATTTGAAAATAGACACAAGAATTCACCAAATGGAACACGGCCTTAAAGGGTGATACGGTCAAAATTTGGTCAAGGGAAAACGCGTGTAAATCGGTGAAATCGTTTATTTAAAAAATCAAATTAAATTTCTTTTTCAAGTTCAATTAGTATAAAATTCAGGAAAAATATTCAGTTAGGCTTCCGCTTTTCCAAATCCGAATTGCCGGGCCTTACGCTTGACCCCTGCCAACAGATTTTGTACAGCCACCTTGTCCACCTTCTTCGCCGCAGAAAGCCAGTTTGCCTTGAACTGCTGCTCGCCCTTAGCAGTTTTTTTGGTCTTCTCTAGGTTCCGCTTGACAATAGCCCAGTATTTCTCAATTGGGCGGAGCTCTGGCGTGTTGGGAGGGTTCTTGTCCTTGGGAACCACCTGCACGTTGTTGGCGGCGTACCACTCCATGGCCTTTTTACCGTAATGGCAAGATGCCAAATCCGGCCAAAACAGTACGGAACAACCGTGTTTCTTCAGGAAAGGCAGCAGACGTTTATTCAAACACTCTTTCACGTAAATTTCTTGGTTGACAGTCCCGGAAGCTATGAAAATGCTGCTTTTCAAGCAACAGGTACAGATGGCTTGCCAAACCAGATATTTCTTTGCGAACTTTGACAGTTTCATGTGCTTGAAAACAACTGCTACCTTTCCCCTTCCTTTTGCCGTATAAAACTCCTGTCGCGGAAGCTGCTTGTAGTCGGCTTTGACGTAGGTTTCGTCGTCCATTACCACGCAGTCAAACTTCGTCAGCATTGTCGTGTACAGCCTCCGGGATCGCGCTTTGGCCGTCGTATTTTGTTTATCATCGCGATTTGGAGTCACTACCTTCTTGTAAGTCGATAGTCCGGCTCGTTTTTTGGCTCGATGCACGGTTGTAGACGATACACCCAGCTTATTTGCGGCATCTCGGAGAGAGAGGTTAGGGTTTCGCTTAAAACTACCGGCAACTCTCTTTGTCGTCTCAGCAGCTTCCGGTTTTCGATTTCCCCCCGATCCAGACTTCCTGGCTGTCGACAAACGTTCCCCAAACACTTTAATTACATTTGTAACGGTTGATTTGGCAACTTTTAGCGATTTTGCCAACTTTGCGTGCGAGTAGCTCGGATTTTCGCGATGCGCGAGCAAAATTTTGATACGCTGCTCTTCTTGTTTGGACGGCATTTTGACAACTGAAGAGTGAATTCCAAAATCAAAATAGGAGCAACATTCTACACACACACACCTTCAAAATGAGGGGTGTTCAGGTTTCTTAAATGCAAAATTGAAAGAAATACGTCAAGTGGATATTGACCAAATTTTGACCGTATAACCCTTTAGTCAATGACGTTTATACAAGGTCCGGGCCATCAGGCGCTGGTGTTAGAAGCAAAAATATTGTAAACATTACTGAGTACTCAAGTGACGACGTCACTCTACCATAACATTCCATACTGCGAACATTGAGATTTACGTCACTGCCAACAGCTGTTTTGTGTTAAAAGATAAACATTACAATGAAATACGAACACCACTAAACATTTGCACATTTCACTAACACAAATAAGCCTGTTGGCCCGGACCTTATATAAGGACATTGAATCGATTGATTGATTTTCTTGACTTTCTCTTTCGTTAATAACTTGGCTGCATTCGTATTTAGTGCTAATTCCCTGCATCGTCTGCTAAAAGAAAGTATTATTAAGGGTATTGGACGATACGAACATCTGGACATGTTTTTGGAGCCGAGCTATTGACGAAAAAGTGAGTTCATGAGTCGGGCCTTCCTTAGCTCAGTCGGTAAAGGCGCAATTACAAAGCAAGACCATGCTGGAGGTGGCTGGGTTCGATTACCGATCCGGTCTAGGATTTTTCGGGTTGGAAATTTTCTCGCTTCCCTGGGCATAAAGTATGATTGTACTTGTCACACAATTCTGATAAATCTGGAATAAGGGCGTAAGAGTTTTGGTAAACAATGACTTCTTTCCGAGCAGGAGAAAATAACTAATGAATACCTAATTCTGAACTGATACCAAAAGTTGGTATTGACCAGCATGACATCCCGAGCAGGAAAAAATACCTTATGGATTCATAACTGGCAACCTAAATATGGTATTGACGAGGCTGACAAAAGAGGTAAAATACCTGACGGATAACAGACGTTTTTTTTATTTTTTCAAGCCAGAATACCATAACTTGCTATTTGAATGGTCTTCTAATACCAATACAATAACTCTTTTAACTGAAAGATCACATTTTGTTATTTTGATATTTATTTGATATTTAAAATATTTCGATAACTGAATAATATCAAAACAAGGTTTTATACCACAAGCATACCAAAATAAGGTATCATACCACATTAAGATATTAATATGTTATCAGTTAGTTATCGGTTCCTGCTAAGGATAAAAGGTAAAATACCAAACTAAAATACCAAAAAAAATACATGCAAAATAGGGTTAACTACCAGCCTATTAAGCACAACCCGCTCTTAGTCTTTCTTAATCTAGCACAGTTTAGCACCGAACGGAATGTTATTATAACTGATGGCTTCCAAATTTACGTACCGTAAGATTTGATAAAGAGAAACCAATCGTTGAGATATTGTCAAAAGTCTAACACTGCTTCTTGGCGCCAAACTCGGCGTACGAATTCTAAACTCGGCCTAACGCATTGAAACGCCAATGAATTCACTTCGGCCTATCGGATGAAGATAAAAATTGATTCGGTCGGAGCGCTTCTTTTGTTTTTGGGAATAATGGGTGCAAACTTTCATACCACGCGTTCTCATTGACTTCGTTCGGTAGCTTATTAACTAAAGTATCGTATCAAACGCATAATTGACTTGTTAACTCTGAAATCATGGATTTATTTGATATTTTCTGCTCGATAGGCCCAAAATGGGCGATTAGGCCGAAGTAGTTCTCTACCCTACTTTCTTAATAACAAAAATTGATATTTGGATACCAAAAGAATACATACCTGTGTGGTATTGTTTTGGTATTGCATTATCAAAATTTGGTATCGGGATGGTATTGCGGGAACATTTTTTTTTTTGGTATTATTTACTGGTATTTTACCTCTTATATCAGGCTCATCCATACCAATTTAAGGTATCGAGATATTCGTTCGTGCTCGGGTTTCGATGATTTCTGAAAAGTCAAGGCTCGCCAACGCAAATCAACATTACCATTGGGTAGGAGAAGACTTCCCCTACCCGATGGCTATGTTGCTTTGCATGGGCATGCCTTGAATTCCTAGAAATCATCGAGAGAAGTCTTTGTTTACATATACAAAATATCGAGGGGGACGACTCTATCTACGATGCAGAAAAGATTGTGTTTTACTGTGGCTAGCTGCACGTACCCTGAGTAGATAGAAGGAAGATTTATGTCGATTTTGAAGATTTCCTGCAAAAAGATGAAGCACGATGCAAGTAGATGGGAAAAATGAAAGATGATTTTTCGAAGATTGATTCGCTAGTATAAGATTTTTTGATCATCTAGAATTGAGATTTAGATGTGTCGCCCCCCTCGCAAAATATAGTGTAATATCACTTGCCAATAAGGACAAAATTATCATTAATACAGTGCATAAACTGACATTACGTTGCTTTTACTGCATTTGTTTATTTTTGAGGCCATAAAAATTACACGAGATTTTCGACATGATTGAAGTTCATCCTCTTGGATGTAATATTAAAATTTATTTTTCGCATCCACTTTGATGTGATATCAAAATTATTGTTTTGCTGTGAATCGATATTTTTTTATAAAACTCATTGCATGATTAGTATATCAAATACCATATATGTCTTTAACTTGGAAAGAGAAGTATTTCTAGGTGGAAGGTTGAGATACAACTAAAGACCCATGGGTTCAAGAAACGGTCCTCTGTAAAATCCAATACATCCGTAAATTGACTTGATTAAGAATATCCGTAATGATCATGAGCATTAGCATAAGCTTGATTGACCGTTCGCGGATGCTACATCTTTTATTGCCAGATCAACTGTAATTACACAGAGAACCAATAGACGATGCTTGGGACTAGCATTCATCCTCAATGTGTAAAAACTGATGATCTCAAACTAGGCAATACCAACAATCAATACGAAACTAACGATTTTTAATTGGCTCACCACTTTAGTAGCCTATTGGTCCCAAGCAAACGATTAACGTACCCTATTCTAGTTGAAATTCTATTACTACACTATGTTTGTTTTGATTCGCTATGAAAGTTTGACAGATAACATCAGGGGTGTGTGGATTCATGCAGAACATGCAGGGGTGAGTGAAATAGCTTGGGACTGCTTGGGACCGTTGTTCTGGTACTGAGTGATTAAAAAATAATAATGATTTTCTTCGGGACCCAGTGGTCTTAGAGTTACCTCTATGGCAATACCAGCGCCGGCCGCGGACGAACGCTCAGTACGAACGGCGACGGCGACGACGATAACAAGTTCCGAGTACCCGCACGTTAAAAGGCCTAGGTTCAATCCCAGTCGGCGCCGCCGGGATTTATTGAGGCATAAAATCTCTGACACTTTCCTTGGGAAGGGAAGTAATGTCGTTTGTCCCCGGTTCATGAGTTGATGGGTCGATAGGTAGGGTCCAGGTGTGGGAGCTGCCTCCCTGGCGTAGGTGGCTTTGGTACTCAGTACGGAAAACAAGATCGACGGAAAACAAATCAAGGAAACAAAATGATACTGCATCTTGTATTTTCGTTATTTTGACAAGATTCGTAATCAATTTTTTTCCTTGATTTTTTTTTCTGTCGGTCATATTTTCCGCACTGAGTACCAATGCTACCGACGCCAGGGAAGCAGCTCCCATCTACTCATAGACCGGCTTTACTTCCCCTTACTGGGATTGAACCCAGGCTCTTTAGGGTGAGAGGCAATCATGCTTACCACTATACCACCGGCGCCGCTAATGCGTAATCAAATCATCAAATAAAATCGATTATTCGCAAGGAATGATCATAAAACTGCATAGCTTTCTCAAGACATGGATTGAGTGAACAGTAGACTGATGCAAAATTTGACTTTTTCGCTCCACAGTGCTTAAATGGTTACAAATCGGGTCCTGATTAGCCTCCCAAAGTTACAACTCATTTGGTTAGAAACAGACTTCGCACAAGCCATTTGAAGTTTACATGTAAATTACTATAGAAATCTCAACTTTTTGTTCATTGCCTTCTAATCTTTTTCCATATTGAGCTGCGAAACAGTTCGATATCCATTCTTATAGAAAAATTTTTCAGCTACAACTTTGCTCAAGATCGTTTCTATGTAAAACGAGACTGGAAAAAGTTATTAATTATTTAAGAGATTCGTAAACTTATGACACGATCAAGCAGCTGCTCTGTATGCAACACTGTATTTGCAGTGTGACATAGTAGCCATGATTTGTGTGTCCTATTCAACGCCCCAGAAACACCAATGTTGCTTGCTGAGCAGTTGATTGAGCATGATCATAAGACATCAGCGCATTGAACCATTGATAACTTTCGATCCTTGCATTTAATCAAAAAGTGGTCTTGAGCAAAGTTGTAGCTGGGAAAATTTCCTACAAGAGTTAAATTTAACTCATGGTTAAAAGTGACATTTCGAAAGTTATTTTCTATGTTCGAAAATCCCTGTGCTGTCGATCGACCGGTTTTCAAGAAGAACTCAGCCGCGGTTGTCAAAATTTAACTTCTTGTCTGTCAGAAGTAACCACGCTCGGATAGCAGGGTTAATCTGTCAAATTTTAACCAAAAGTTAAAATAATCCACCAAATGGTTCAGAGCCTAAGTATGTCAAAGGATAGTTCTTATCCACTTGAACAACTTTCCCCCAGGCACCAAACCTCTAGGATGCATGGGTGAAGGCCAACGATGTTTGTCCAACAAAAGTACCATTCTGTCCAGTGAGCACCCTGCTAAAATGGATCTAAGTGCTGCGTTAGAATTCAGAATGCAATGTTAGAATCTCCGCTTTTTGTTTTGCAAAGTGTTGATCTGTACTCATCAGCGTCTATTAAATATTCCACGTTTCAAGCAATAATTCCTTTGTGACTTTTAAATGACACACGACACACGAAGCTACGCTAATTTAATTACACACGTTTCCTATATGGCATAAATTAACCCGGAACACAACCGTCACATGTTATTTTTTGGGGAAAACAAAAACAAATCACTCCTACCATTATTTAGCACAGCTGGCAATGATAATGATATGTACTATTATTTGAATGCTAATTTGCATGATTCAATATCATTCGTGATGGTTCGGGTATTTGGGTCATTGACTTCACTGTGACTGAAGACTGTCTCGTCTCATGGCTGTTTCGACTGAAACATTGAACTTGTACACTCCCAGGGAAGTCGAGAAAAGTCTCATGTTCGGCCGGAACAAACAAACAAATTTAGCGCGTCGCTCTTAAGGCACGGTTTCCGTGTCACATGACAGAAAATTCAATTCAATTAGTCAGCGTTTAAATAGCTGCTGGATTAGCCATTTAAAAAAATATAACGTCTTCATTTCGACCACACAACCATGAAGCATATCAAGAGCTCTATCAAACCGACTTCCTTGGCTTGATTGCCATCTCATATAGCACCTTTAACGACACGCCGGCTGGCTGCTGCTAAGCCGCGGAAAGTAGTTTATGTAGCGAGCAGCCAAAGAAAATTCATATCTAATTCGCAATGACTTACATGCGTACAGCAACCAGTCAGTGAAGGGTAGCAAATGACTCGCACACAAATGATAAGTAGTTACGACTTAATACCCACACGGAAGTGATCATCATTGCAATCCAGAATCATACATATGTTAACGTTCATAACGCGTTAACGAGTTTATGCTACTGCTGCTAAAATCACTCCAGCAAGCATCGTTAGGCAAGGTTCAGCGAGATTCGATCAAGCTTATAATTTTTCACTTACTCTTCCCAGTCTCGTGTTTAGTATGAGCACTTTCCGCTTCGTTTGTAATTTGTTTACGAATCATTGAATCTGAATATCGTTTAAAAGGCTACATGACGGCAGCATCGGTCGATGAAAGTGTTGAAATGGAAGCAATCGTTCACTCCGCTGAGCATGTCATATTATAGTAAGTTAGTCGGTGGAGACTTGTTTTCAAAGACGACCGCAAGGCCGCAAGAATATTTAGCCCGCAATTTCTCACGCCAATTGGCGCCCGTATGCTAATGCTCGTATTTACACATAACTGCCGGGGGCGGTCCAAGTTAGGGAATCTGATTCGCTATTATCCGCTAAATGGGGCCATAATTGTACAATAATGGACTGATAAATTAGGGCTTACTATGTGGGTTGCTATTGTCGAGATAAGCAACACGGGAAAACACGTTTAGCACAACTTGATGCGGCATTTGTACTTGCGAGTTTGTAAACTTCATCCATACAAATCTCAATCTTCCATCTTAACCACGCTTGCCTTTGAGTGACGAGTAGATTGTTTAATCAGTTTCAATTACCGAATCGAGTGGGCAGCCACCGAGTGCTAGGGCCTATAGAAACAGCATGGGGTTTGTGTTGTTACATCTCGATATAGGCCCATTTATGATGGCTTGGCAGTTGCGGATTAAACACACCATTACAAGGGTTGTTACCGACGGAGTGTACTCGCCATGAACGAATGATAGATGATGATAACTAAATTTTGCACACGTTCTAGTAGTACCTAGCTAGTGGCACAGATTTCTCAGGGTTGATAGCGTGTCGTCAGTTTACATCGTGAACAGATGAATAAGTTGTTTACGTTCATTCATGTTGAGTGCACATGCGTGAGGAAAAGATAGACGATAACAACGACTCAGATGTTTGCGTAGATATCAACAGGTGTTAGAATCACTGAACTGAAACGAGAGCGTATGAATGAGATGGATTCAGGTAATAATTTTCATCAGAACATTCCGGGCCTTCAGCTAGGCGTAAGAATTCATCCGGTGCCCCTCCATCTAGCATAAGAAACACATGTTTTTATTCCCGTCATAGAAATGCGATTGAGGAAATATTAGAGTGAAAAAAGGTATTAGCAATCATAGCGACCCTCCAGTTTGATTAATAACACCAAAATACGAGACTGTACACAAAATTTGTAAAGATAGGTTTGGAGGTTACGCAAAGGGTTTGAAGTTTCTGAAGATTTTGCCTTAAAAATCAATCGAGTGTCCTACAAATTTGTCTCAGATATTATTTTGATTAGATGATCCGTTTTCATGCTATAATTTATTGAAAAATATCGAATACGCCATCTTAAAAAAATAGACGTTAATTTTACCTAATTCATGATTTAGTTTTTTAAATATTTAAACCTGCTTATCTCCACAGGAATAAGACCATAATCGCGATTTGAGGGGTGTTTAGGTTTTCGAAATTATAATACCCGTTTTGCTCGGTAAATTTGGCCTAAGCTATGATTTTTGTTTTCCACATCATTAAAACCGTGCTTAGGTGTTTGATACCCGATTTTCTCCGTAAATTGGGCCTGAATCATGTTTTGGTTGTCCAAATCTTTAAATCCATTTACCTCCGTAAATATGGCCTCAATCGCGATTTGAGGGGTGTTTAGGCGTTCAAATTTCATATACCAGATTTTCTCCGTAAAATGGTCTATACATCATGATTTATCTTCCTTAATCTTTAAACCAATTTATCTCCGTAAATACGGCTTGAATTGAGATTGGTTCAGGTGTTTGTGTACCCAATTATCTCAGTTCTTTTGGCGTAAAATTGGCCTCAATCATGATTTGGGGTTTCTTTATCATTAAACCCGTTTACCTACGTAAAATTGGCCTTAATCGATATTTTAGGGGTACTCAGGTGTTTTAAATGTGTGTACCCGATTTCTCCGTAAATTTGGCCTTAATCATGATTTGGGTTTTAATAATCATCAAATCCGTTTATCTTCGTAAAAATGGCCTTAATTTCGATTTGAGGGGTGTTAAGATGTTCGAAAGTTGTAAACCTGATTCTCTCCGTAAATTTGGCGTAAATTGGGTTTTCCAAATCATTTATCCCACTTATCTTCGTGAAATAGTTTGTGTGGATTGCTATTTGATGCAGACAAAAAGTGATGTTGTAGCAGAGTATAAAACCATAGTTATGCTGTAATGTAACAATGCATTGTAATAAGCAATTTTAATAAGGCCTAAATTTAAATTTTTGGGTGATTTGGGCTGGGCTGACAAATGTCAATTTAAAACATGGCTCTCTTCTGAAATTGATCTCCCTTTTTATGATTTTAACATTATTCGATTGGATCGTGAGGATTCACGGATTCCTTCTATAGACTGAATCTTCCCGAATTCCCCGGTATTGAAGTTGTCGCATTTCAGGCTACTATTGCTTCTGTATGTATTGCTCCTAGAGTCTCTGTTAATCGCAAACAACTTTTCGACATATGTGCGGTACTTCCCGCTCCATGGTTGATCATGGGAGATTTTAACTCCCACGGTACAGGCTGGGGGGAGCTGTACGACGATAACCGTTCTACTTTGATTTATGATCTCTGCGACAACTTCAACATGACAATCCTTAACAATGGAGAAGTAACACGTTTGACTGGTCCATCCTCGAATGGTATCAGATTAGACCTCACCTTTTGCTCCAATTCACTATCGTTGGATTGCACTTAGCATGTAATCCAGGATCCGCACGGTAGTGATCATCTGCCGATCAAAATTTCGATTGCCAGTGGGTTCAACTTGTCAGAATCCGTTAACGTCGCGTATGATCTAACCCGTAACATCGATTGGACTAAGTTCCAATCTGCGATAGGCGATACAGTATCGTCAGAGGAAGAGCTTCCGTCGATGAAGGAGTATAACTTCCTCTTTAATTTCATCGTCGACAGCGCACTTCGGTGCCGCGATCGGCAATTCGTAAGAAAACATCATCAACAATGCACGGAGGTTTACCTTAAAACGTCCGACGCGTTTAAACTTTTTCGGAAACGCGGAACACGCGAGCATTTCGTCGCATACACATTTCTTGAACGCGAACTCATCAAGGCCAAAAAACGGGGTTACTGGCGGCAGTTTGTAGACGGATTGTCGCGCGAAACGTCTATGAATACGCTTTGGAGTACGGCGAGAAGAATGCGTAACCGGTCTACTGACAACGAAAGCGAGGAATACTAGGATCGATGGAGTCTTAAATTCACGCGAAAAGTGTGTCCGGATTCCGTTCCGTCGCAGTTGATTCCTCGCGAAACCGCAAATTCGGTAGACGAAATCAGTCAGCCTTTTTCAATGGTCGAACTTTCACTCGCTCTCCTTTCGTGTGGCAATTCTGCCCAGGGATCTGATAGATGTAAGCTTGGCTTACCTGCCAGCCTATAGCTGGCCCGATTAACCCCGGCGGGGTGGTTACGAGCATGCTTGGCACACACAGTTTTGCTCACGAACTACTCATTTGCTAATAACTTTGCACAGAGTTGACGAAACATAGTTCTGTTTGAAGCAGTCGATAGAATAGAGTTTAAGCTTTTTATAACTATTAAAAGGGTTCTTTTTATTATAGTAATAAACTGTATTTGATTTTGCGTTGCAAAAATGAAGTGAGAAATGCTCGGTGCACATCTCGGACTTTAAGTGTAAAATTAATTGACGTTGATTCAAATGATAAGATTTACCTATTTTTTGCATGTCTACAGTAAACTGTGATCCTAATCTATCAATTACCTTAAAGAAAACTAAATTTCAACAACTGAGTTAAAAGTTATTAACAAATGAGCAGTTGGTGTGTACAACTGTGCATGCCAAGCATGGCTACGAGCAAGGGTACTTCCCCCTAAAGTCGTTCGGATTTTGGTGAAACAAAACAACAACAAAAATTCAATTTTAGACGTCTATTCGCTACTTATCTTCTCCTCCTCGCTGTTGCTGATGCTGTTCGGTGGGGCCTTTCGACGACGGTCTGGCGATGCTTCTGCTACAAAGCACGGATTGTGCTGAGCGGTTACACCTACTTCACCTTTGGCTGTCTAGCAGCTGTCCTTGACAATTAGCGCGGGAGATGAGCGGGGCTCGTCTGTTGGAACCCCCCCGGCGACGTTGGTGACGAATCACCGGATTGCCTACTCGCCGTAGGCAACCCCGGCAGACACCGTAGTGTTTCTGCCCAGGCAAACTCACCTGCCTGCTTCGTCCTGCTTGACGATTAACTGCGGTGGCAAGACAAGCTCTATTGGCTGAGCCACCGCAGTCAGGACGGCGGGTGTTGGCCGGATCCTTGGGGAATAGCCAGAGAAACGTATAGCTCCTGCTTCCCACAATGGCGATCCGCCACCCTTGGTTGTTGCACTAAACAACACTAATTTTCGCAGCCACGAGGCCGGCTTCCACTCTCGGTGCACTACACAAATTGTAATTGCACTCGCGACGCGATTGGGAAATCTTCCCAACAGGATATGAGCTAGTTCGGGACCCAAATCTCGGGAAAACCGTGGCTCGAATTGTTCTCTGGTTTCACAACGTCACAATTACAAAAACAAAACCGCCATCGCCACTGCAACCACGCTCGATACATTTATGTTGCTTTTTATGATTTCGCCTTTTTTGCAGCGGGAGGAGCTTTTGGGACCTAACTTTATTTTGGACGCGATACAATCTAAAGCGATATTTTTTTTTCCTATCAAGCTAAACTAACAACAACAAAAACCGAATAAAATAACGCGCAAAATTTACAAGTTAAAATTATTCACGAAGGCAAAGTGGTGAGTATGTCGCCGGCCGTGCAATGACAACAAAAACAAAGCATATGCATAACAAACACGGCACACGCTCGTGAGAAACACGGCAATATTACACTCGGCGGCAAAACTACACAAAACGGGATAAATTGTAACACGCAGGTTACATAGAATCAAGTTCAACTTGCTGAAAATCCTCCCGGACATCGCTAAGAGGCATATGTTGAACTTGTTCAACCAGTTTTTGGAGCTCAATATTGTTCCCGACGATTGGAGACGAGTGAGGGTGATAGCCATTAAAAGCCTGATAAACCCGCATCGGATCACAATTCGTATCGGCCCATCGCGATGCTGTCGTGCATTCGGAAATTGGTGGAGAAAATAATCGACGAACCACCTTCTTTCAGATACTCAATTTGTTTTCCGAATGGTTAAGGAGACGAACGACTGTGTCGCTTTTTCTCGGAAATTCAGTTGGCTTTTGCTAAGAAAGAGCAAATGGCTTCTGTGTTCTTGGATATCAAGGGGGCTTTTGATTCAGTATCCGTTGAAGTTCTTTCAGAGATCCTCCACGTTTGTGGATTGTCTCCATTAATGAATATTTTTTTGCACAATTTGCTGTCAGAAAAACATATGAGCTTTTCTCATGGAAAATCAACAGCTTTTCGATTTAGCTACATGGGTCTCCCCCAAGGCTCATGTTGAAGCCTCCTTTTGTACAATTTCTACGTTAGAGAAATTGATGACTGTCTTAGTGACAATTGCACGTTGAGACAACTTGCAGATGACGGCGTAGTGTCTATCACAGGGCCAAAAGAGGTTCACCTGCAAGGACCCTTACAGGATACCTTGGACAATTTATCTACTTGGGCTATTCAGCTAGGTATCGAATTCTCCACGGAGAAAACTGAGTTGGTCGTTTTTTTCTAGGAAGCATAGCCCAGCACAACCAAAGCTTCAAATTTTGGGTAAACCGATTGCTCAAACGAGTTGTTTTAAATATCTTGGGGTCTGGTTCGATTCCAAGTGCTGCTGGAGATCCCACATTGAGTATCTGAGACGAAAATGCCAACTAAGGATCAATTTCCTTCGATCAATTACCGGAACGTGGTGGGGAGCCCATCCGCAAGATCGTCTGACGTTGTACCAGACAACGATTTTATCGGTTTTAGAATATGGTAGTTTTTGTTTCCAGTCGGCAGCTGGAGTTATTTCTGAGGCTCCTCACTCGTTGCAAAGTAATGAACCCAATGATGATCGAAAACTTTGAGGAGCTTCTGGAGCTAAATCCTCATACATGTTTTATGACTTTGTACTACCTATATTTAACACAGGATGTCAGCCCTTCAAGAAATATTCCCAATCGTGTAGTCTTCTCCGATTTCGGCAATTCAGTGAAATTTGATTTATCTTTGACGCAGAAAATCCGCGGAATTCCAGAGCATCATCGTCCTATGATTGCTCCGTCATTATACTCCGCAAAGTTTGGCCATGTTGATTCTGCAAGAACGTTTTTCACAGATGGATCTCTAATAGAGGAGTCCGCTGGTTTTGGTGTATTTAATGAATTTCATTGCGCTTCTGGAAAACTTGAAGCTCCTTGCAGCGTTGCCAGATTGTTTTCCAGCTGACCGGTACCAACAGTTTTAAAAAACGGTATTTATCGTTATTTATTATCTTAATTAAACTTATATTTTTGCCGTTGGCTTGATGCCAAAACATCAAACTTTTAGTCTTTTAACGGAAAATTTGCTTTCCAGGTGAAGCCGGAAGAAATTTTGGGCAATGTTTGAGCTAGCTTCTGAAGAAAACCGATCAAATTTTCATAGAAAGAATAAAGTAGCTCTACTGGAGGAAGTTTGAAGAAACTTCTAAGAGAAGTCAGAAAAACTTCCGAGGAACTTCCAAGACAACTATCGAGGAACATCTGATGACAAGTTAAAGCAGCTTTCGGAAAAAAAATAATCGGATGACACATCCAGAGGAAGCCAGACAAGATTTGGTAATCTGAAACAAATTCCAAGAGTAGTCATTTCCATGGAAAGCCAGAAGAAGCTCAGAAAAATCTTCCAATTGAAGCCCAAAAAGAAACCTACGGAGAATGACTTAAGGAGGAATTTCCAAAGTAGGCTTACGGATCAGTCGCAAGAAACTTCAAGGAGAAGTTGGGGAAAAATTCCGGAAGAAAGAGATTTCTTAGGGATGTTAGCACAACATTACCTGAAGTTCCTTACATGTTCTAGTAATCCTGAGTAATTTTCCTAATTTTTATAAAACATCCCTGGAGACCCAACAGTGCACCTGAAGTTTCCTGAAATGCACTTCGGAATATCACATAATTCCTCGGAGCTCCTTGCACTTTTCCTAAAGTTTATGGGGCTGTTTTGAAGTTCTCTGATCATCCTCGAAGTACTGAGAACTTCCTTGATTATTATGAAACTACCAGAAAATCTCAAATCTTCTTTGAAGGTGTCCGGACTTTCATGAAGGTTTCAGAACTTCTTAAGTGCTCTCACAATATTCTTGTAATTAATGGATCATCAGCTTTGAATTTCTGTGATCTTCTCGGTTTTTAAAAGTTGTCGAAACTTGCCTCTCACAATTTTCTAGTATTCATGTTACTTCTCTTAAGCTTCCAAAAATTTTCATGAACCTCTCGGTACTTTGCTCAAGTTTTCGGAAATTCCCCGAGTTTCTCGGATTTATTTTAAAAGTTTCAGCAATTTTATTTAAAATAATTGATCTTTTCTGATGTTCTCAGAAATTCCTTAAGTTCTCTGAATTGCCCCGGAAAAATGGAATAGTTCTGAAAACCATTAAATTTCCCTGAAGTGCTTTACATTTGTGAAGTTTCCAAAATATTTTTGATGTTTCCTAAGGTTTATTGAAGTTCACTGGACTTACCTGAAATTCCCGCGTTCTCGAATTTTAACAGAATTGAATGAAACTTTATTTAATTCATCGGAACTTACCTTCACAAATCTTTGAACTTACCCAAAAGTCTGAACTAATCTGAATATTCAGATATTCTTAAAAGTTCCTGCAGTTTTCCTGAAGCAAGAATGGAACCGCAATAAAACACTTTAAGTATCCCTGATGTTCCGAGGAAGTTGAAAAACTGGCGGGAGAAGACGGAAGAATCTTTCGAGCTAAGCCAGAAGAAACTTCCAATCAAAGTCGAAATTACTTTCCCGTAGGAATCGGTAGATAACTTACGGGGTAAAGTGAAACAAAATTCCAAGGGAAAATTGAATAAACTTTAGAAAGTTAAAAATTCAACATATTGATGGACCTATTTATTCACTGAATAAAAGTATTTTCCGATTCCCAGGATCAGGAATTACCGGGATGATTCATCATTTGTTTCTCAATTTCTGGGTAGCCAATATCGGCGAGGAAATGGAAACATTATTCGAAAGAGTATCAAGCATAAAACGGCATTAAAAGTAAGAGATATTCAAAAAATAAAAGTCTCTAAAATGGTTTTCTCCAACAGTTCAGCGTGGACAGGCAATCATTTTGATTATTATAAAAAAAAAAAATCGGTATAAATCGGTATAAAATCTAAAAAATCCGTATTCCGAGAAACCATATCTGTATATCGGTATCAAGTTCGAAAATCGGTATATCTAGCAACGCTGGCTCCTTGTTCTGTGTATGTAGCTGAACTGGCAGCAATTCACTACACTTTGGAAACTATTGCTTCACTTCTTCCAGACCACTACTTTATTTTTACGGATAGTCTCAGTTCTGTCGAGGCTATCCGCTCCATTAGGCCGGTAAAGCACTTCTCGTATTTTCTCTTGAAAATACGAGAGCTTCTTAGTGCTTAGTGCTCCCTTTGCATTGCTTAATTTTGGGCAATGAGAAGGCGGATTCACTTGCGAGGGTGGGCGCTATGAAAGGCGACATTTATGATCGACAAATCGCCTATAGTGAATTTGTCTCTATTTATCGTCAGTAGTCGCTCGTTAGCTGGCAACATCAATGGAGTGAAGGGAGCTTGGGACGATGGCTACATTCAATTATCCCTAAGGTGTCGAAGTTTGCATGGTTCAAAGGGTTGGACTTGGGTCGAGACTTCATACGCGTGATGTCTCGTCTCATGTCCAATCACTATTGTCTAAACGCTCACTTGTTCCTTGTGGGGTTGGGAAACAGTAATCCCTGTGAAAGTGGACAAGGTTTCCAGGACGCAGATCACATCCTTTGGGCTTGTGCGGAGTATCGTGGAGTCAGATCACAGACGACGGGATATTTTGGCTAGACGCGATCTGGAGTTTATGAAACTAATATATGTTTACTTTAACAATATTAACCTTAGATTGTAAGTTTGATTAACCGTGGTTTTAGTTTGTATTTTGTACGTGTGGGTTTTTTTAAATGTTTGTTTTCAAGATGAATAATAATAATTTCATGTTTTAGGATTAATTAAATATTTGTATCGTAAACCACATTTCAAACCCATCCAAAAAATTGTAAATCGCCACTAACCTCGAGAAGACCGTGAGTAATCGGTCAAATCCTTTAATTTTAGATTTAAGGCAATGATAATGTTTAACGAAAATGATAACTCGGCTCTGTAAAGTTTATTCGATGGAGCCTGTACAAATAAAGTAATTATTAATAATAATAAATGTCATTTTCAATGATAGAACTCACGCGATTTCTACAGAGATACTTGTGTCACTATCATCGGATGAGAAAACGATGATAGAGGTTTTTCAAAATTCTCATAGTATTTTTTTTTTTTTTTTGCTACGACAGAACGTGACAGTGGTGTGAACATCGCAATTACTAGCTCAAAGTTTATTGATAGTATTGTTACTTGTACCGCGGAAATCTTAAAAATATATTCACTCTACCGATTACAAACTGTTGTTTGCCTAAATTCATCTAAATCAGTAAAGAATGTTGATGTCCAAACCGTATGATAATTATACTGATGAGTGCTTGATCATTGCACAATGACAAGAAAGCTCATGATAGGTAGTTTCGTCTCGTGATAGTGAGAGGATCTGTTTTCTCATTGGGGCACGATATTCACCACCTCTGGATTTGGGATTTAAAATCTTTAATCGCGATTATCTCCGTGAATACGGCCTAAATCGTGTTTTCAGCAAATTTTGGTGCTCAAAAACATTATTCGTTTGTAAGGCCATTCGCGTTTTTGGGGGTGTTTTGGAGTTCTTAATCTTAAATCGCGATTTTAAGTGTTTTTAATTTGCAGAAGCTTAGGCGCTAGGTGTCTTTGTTCCTTTTTTGATTGGCATCCAATATTCCAATGTATCGCCTAGCGACAAATATATAAACAGAACTCGAGAGGTATGTTCTTATAAGGCACCATTTCAGATCCCATTCCGAACAATACAGTCCTTTTCCTATTTACATACGTCTTCATGAAAACAGTTAATTTATACGTAGACCGGAGACAATTAATAACCTGTTTCTATCCATTCACCCATCATCAACATACTTTGAGCAACACAACAATTCATCTTCAGTTCAATCCCGGACACGAGTGAAAACATGCTCAATGAATAACAATAATAGAGACCTTCAAACTAACCGTCACTGTCCCTGCCGATAATCGCATATCAGTCCCACCTTCATTTGATTTCCTATCCATATGGGACAGTTATGCGATTATAGGCAGTGTAGATTATTATTAGAACACCTTTGTCTTCTCTTTCTTCTTCTGTGACTTGAATGGCCATACGGCGTACGTGGAATTGTGTTCGTACTTTAATAACACAAAGTCGTAACTGTCCTCCGGAATCCTACTTGACTGGAGCGTTCGCAGTTTAGTAACCAATACTACACACTATTGGTGAGTGAAGGTCAGCCGGACGGAAGGTAGGGCCACAATACTGAAAGTGGTGGATCTGACAAAAATGTTCACACAGCTCGTGTTCAGTCGCTGTTATTTATTTGATTCGATGTACCAGCAGGTCCAAACCCTTAAATTCAACAACACTCACAGCAGGGACGCGAAATTAATCTTGATAAGTCGATCTTTTTCGTGCCACGGTACCTTCGTATTTATGGGTCTTCCAGGAAATTTTAACCCACGCAGCGCGAACAGTGAACCGTCCTCAATCACATCTTGTTCTTTTTTTTTTGGTTCCCATTTCAGTATTTAAGACTAAAAGGCAAATGCAATTCAAAGGCGTAACCGATTGGTATACATGCATCAGAAAAAAAAATACATACATGGTTTCAACGCTTCTTTGCAATCACTCATAAGCATACAATTCATCGTAATTCGAATTTATTAAAAAAAAAAGTATGGCTAATGTAACCGTTTCATTTAACATAGAAACTTTTCGAAATAAATACACAAAAAATAATAAAACGAAATAATAAGGTTTCGTATCTATCCTGCAAAAAATCAGACATTCAAATTTATGGCATCTTCGATAGTATCAACAACGTTATCATTCTTACATTATTTACTGCTCTGGAGATAAGCCGTCAGGTCTGTCTGACATTAGAATCGACGAATAGAATCTTCATCAGTGTATGTATGCATCTTATCACTTCTCCCCACATGTGGAACTTCTTGTCCGAAAGGTAAACAATAAAGAAGACTGGGCATAAACGGGCAGACTGGCAATTCTGTATAATTGAGTATTAGTTTCCACCAGCGATATTATGTAGAAATAGCATATCAACAGAAGTGCCCAATTTTTGGTATTTTCAGTTAAAAGTGAGGAACTACCGGTCTAATAAATGTTTTGTAGATTATAGTCAACTTAGAGCGGTTGCGAACTTGAAGCGAGTTTCCGTTCCCTGCCACAATGCGTCTTCATTAGGGTGCTTCATTTTAAACTGAACATTGCATCAGGTCCTAAGTATCATTGACAGATTCGTCGACTTTCTCTTTGTATCGCCACGGCCATATTAAGACATTCCCAGGTATTTTCAGCACACAGATCTATAAAAAAAGCTTTTTTTCTAGCTTCTAAAAGGTGTCCCACATCAAATTGCATCACGGAAAAAAACGCTGTAGAAAAGCTTTTTTTCTAGCTTCTAAAGGGTGTCCCACATCAAATTGCATCACGGAAAAAAACGCTGTAGAAAATTACCCATTGGGTATTTTCTCTTGAAAATTTGGGTTGGAATTAGGTTAGAGTGTATTGTTTACACTGTAGTTTTTATCGCTGTCAAATTGTAGGAAAAAATGGCGTCACCCGAAAAGCAACGTCGCGAATTGATTTTGCGCAAGCACCTGGAAAATCCTCAACTCTCTCATCGGGACATCGGAAAACAACTCGGAATCGTGCAATCAACGCTGAGTCGTGTCATAAACCGTTACTACGAAACTCTGAGCATCGAACGGAAGGAGAAATGCGGTCAGAATCGATGTTCTATTAGTGATCAGGATCACAAGCGTGTCGTGACAGCGTTTAAGCGGAATCCCAATGCTTCGGTCAGGGATGTGGCCAAAACGTTGAATCTGTCCAAGTCTTTCGTTCAGAGAGCCAAGGACCGGGAGGGACTGCATACGTGCAAAGTGCAGAAGGCTCCAAAACCGTGACGAACGGCAAAATACGGTGGGAAAGTCACGGGCCCGGAAACTGAACACCCAGATGCTGACGAAGCCTCATTGTCTAATCATGGATGACTACCGGGACTGTAAACGGGGAGATCTACCTCAAAGAGTGTCTACAGAACCGTCTGCTTTCTCTGTTGAAGCAACACGAGGGTCCTACGATCTTCTGGCTGGATCTAGCTTCGTGCCACTATTCAAATGTTGTCCTGGAGTTCATGCTTGGCATACACAGTTGTACACACCAACTTGATTTTGAAAAAATAAATGAATTTCTGATAGGCCACCAGTTCGATTAATACACTCCAAATATGAACCTGTGCAAAAATTGATCCCCGGTCCATGAGCTGGTGGGTTGATAGGTAAGGTCCAGGTGTGGGAGCTGCCTTCCTGGCGTCGGTAGCATTCGTACTCAGTATGGAAAACAATATCGACGGAAAACAAATGGTAAAGATCAATGATGGTTTAGACCTTGCGCCAATGATTTGGAATTCGTATGCTAATTACTATGGATGAATTTTAAAAAATCACTTATATCGCTCTACCTTTGCATCTACTTTCCCAAATGTTGAAAAAATGTAATATGGCAATGACAAAAATCCTATTGTTGCTACGATCATTTTTACAGCTTATCAAGAAATATACTTCCCAAGTTTTCTGATTTGGCGGCAAGACAGCTGTACTCAGAGTAAATATATTTGCAACGAGTAAATTTGAGTTACTCATATTTACTCAAAAATGATCAAAGTAGTCTCGATTTTCTGATCAAAGAAAATATCGTCTGACAGCATTTTTTTGAAGCATCTGTTCGCCCATTTGAAAGATCGAATCGCTCGTTTAACAAATCGAATTGTGGACAAACGAAATGCTCCTGTGGTGGTTTGACTGCACGACGGTTTTACGAGGCTTGTCGTTCGCGTGTGGCTTGGATGCCTTTCAGGCGCCTTCCCTCGTTGGTGAGGATTGACATGGCCTAGGACGATACAGGAGTGACGGGAGTGATCCGTTCCAAAAGGGGAATGCTCCTTTTCGGTTACCTGAGGTACAACCTGAGCTTTAAACTTCCTTCGTGATCTGTAGAATTGGTCCTTGACTGCTGATTGTGGTATATTATGTAGCTGCTGATTCTAGGCCAGATTAGGTCAGCTCTGACCAGTTTCGTGGAGTTTGTTAAGGTTCAACAATTAAATTTGTATTCTTCTTATTTTTGAAATATTTTTAAATCATCATCATTAGTATACACATTAGAGTGATGCAAAATTTGAAATTTTCGCTCCACAATACTTAAACAATTCCAAGTCGGATCCTGACTAGCCTCTCAAAATTTGAACCCATTTGGTGAGAAACTGAGATCGCACAAACCATTTGAAGTTTGTATGGGAATTACTATGGTTAAACCAAGATTTTTGTTCATGTCTATCTAATAATTCACCATATCGGTCTGCTTCAAAAACTTTCAATTGTACTTGTAGGAAAGCTACAACTTTGCTGAAGATCACTTTTTGATTAAATGCAAGGATCGAAAGTTATAAATGGTTCAATGCGCTGATGTCTTATGATCATGCTCAATCAACTGCTCAGCAGGCAACATTGTTGTTTCTGGGGCGTTAAATAGGACACAAAAATCATGGCTACTATGTCACACTGCAAAATACAGTGTTGCCTACAGAGCAGCTGCTTGATCATGTCATAAGTTTACCAATATCTTAAATAAATAATAACATTTTCCTGTCTCGTTTTACATAGAAACAATCTTCAGCAAAGTTGTAGCTGAGAAAATTTTCTATAAGAATGGTTATCGAACTGTTTGGCAGCTCAATATGGAAAAAGACTAAAAGACAATGAACAAAAAGTTGAGATTTCCCATAGTAATTTACATGCAAACTTCAAATGGCTTGTGCGAAGTCTGTTTCTAACCAAATGAGTTGTAACTTTGGGATGCTAATCAGGACCCAATTTGAAACCATTTAAATGCATTTTGCATCAGTCTAATACACATGCATTCACACATTATTTTCATTTTCATTTTGCAGCGTTTGGTGGGGCAATGGGAGCGCAAGTCAATCCAAAGCCGAGGATCAAGGACGGGTAATGGCTGAATAGTCTATGCGGACCACTTGAACGCCATGGGAAAAGGAAGGGATTGAAGAGGCCGGTTATTGGGGGGTTTTGAGGAAATGACACATAGTGATGCTAAATGTAAAGAAACCGAAAATCCATCTCCCACTGATTCATCCTTTCACATATATACCAAATTGATTTTTTAAAGCAATAATCAAAATAAACAGACAATACATGAAAAGGCTAATTGCCAGTTGCTTTAAAGGCTAGTTGCCTCTCTAAGCGGACCCTCCGCATCCTAACTCTTCTGTTAATCCACTTAATGCTACTAGGCTGTCTAAATTTTCTTATTTAAGTTCGTTTGATGATTATGATATCTCTAGTCCAATTTAATAAATAATTGAAATATCTTATCTATTTTACGGTTTAGCGACTTTGCAGTCAATTTAATTGTTTATAGGAAAGTTTGAACATACTGAGAGGTAAGCACATATCATCGGTAAGAGACATGTGTGTGAGAAAATTTGCGAAAAAAATCTAAGGGCACCGGTGGGATTCGAACCCACAATTCCCATTCAGTACACGGGTGCATTGCCAATTATACAACGGTGGACCTATGGTCTACGGATGTATTTGGCTAATGACATTTGAGTTTCGAATCCGTTCCCCACCCTAGTCTTTTTGCGCAAGCGTTCTCTGATACACAACAATCGTCTATTATCGACGATATGTGCTTGTACCGCAACCACTCAGTATCAGTCGATGTGAACAAACACAGCTCATTTTTTGTTATTCATCTTACATGCTGAAATATGTCCAGTACAGTATGACTCGATATGATATCGATATGAGTCGATAATAGACGATTGTTGTGTATCAGAGAACGCTTGCGCAAAAAGACTAGGGTGGGGAACGGATTCGAAACTCAAATGTCATTAGCCAAATACATCCGTAGACCATAGGTCCACCGTTGTATAATTGGCAATGCACCCGTGTACTGAATGGGAATTGTGGGTTCGAATCCCACCGGTGCCCTTAGATTTTTTCGCAAATTTTCTCACACACATGTCTCTTACCGATGATATGTGCTTACCTCTCAGTATGTTCAAACTTTCCTATAAACAAATATCTTATCTAGCTACCATGCTTTATTAAGTACCTGCACTTGTGAATGTAATCTAAAATTTAACGTGTTTCAAGTTGTTTTTGACTTTGACCTATATTTAATATATATTAGTTCGTCCCGGGTGACACCTTCATGTGACTAAAATGCTTCATTTTGAAGTTAGTTTCCTAGCTGATTTTTAAATTACATAGGGTATATGCTCCAACTATGCTCACACGCTTCCACTATGTCGCACCACAAAAATACGTATGAGTATATCACAATAGAAGCACGCCACAGTGGAAATCCCGAATCATAGTTCAAACACTTATCCCAAATCAAAATGAAGCACATATAAGATTAGTTACAATACCATGTACAAAAATGGTGTTTAACAATGTTTCCTGAGTCATCAATGAAAACAACAATGAAAGCTTGTCACGCAAATATAAGGAGCACCGTTGGGCACTTTCTGAAATATTTCAATAGTATAATTCCCTTGCAAACCCAAATAAATCTATCTGCGTAAAAATAAATAAAATAAGAGCGATTTGCGGCAAAACCCGCCAGTATCGCACCCAACGTCAGTGCCTATACGTAAGCGTACTATAACGCGGCTCTCAAACAAAGGAGTAACAAGTGTGATACTATCATTTCAGGCTAGAACTTTGGTTCTCTCATGCAATGGTTCATCAGAGAGGGGAAGTTCAGTAATCCTCATCGCATACTCATGACGCTATTCTGTCACGGCATGAGCCAACGATACCGGACTTAAACCAACCGTCTCCAACGCTCCACTATGAAGCATAAGATTAGGCCCGCCCACCAACGTCCAGGTTAAAAAACTAGCCAAGGGGAGGGAATACACATGCATTCACACATTATTAATACAAAAATTTAATATATGTATGTCATGATTTTAGAACGAAAACTTCCCGGCTAAAGCACATTCACTGTATTTGTGTTCTTCGAAGCATACCACAATTACACACAATCGAATACACGAAATTCAAAACAACTGCTTCTCAAAACTCTTGGTGAACAAAATGGAACACCAAGAAAACCATTTCAACTTTAGCGCTTTGCCAGCAATCTTAAGTGTATCATTGAAAAAGCGTCGCCAGATGTATTGCATCTAGCAATTAATTAAAGTTTATTACAACAAGCAATTGTGAAGTTTGACTCATTAACAAGGTCACCCTGTATGTATTTGGATGTATTTAATGGTGAATAAATATCGAAGGATATTTAAAAAAAGAAGCAAATAAATTATTAACCCTTTGTGGAACCTTAACACTAATAATCATGCCATGGTCAACAACCATAAACAATGCCGTACCATTTTTGGAAACACGGCCTCATATGTTTATTTCCTCAATTTTGTGCCCAGAGCACAACATTTCATGAAATATCAAGCGTCTAATCTCTAAAAAATGATCGAGTAATATTATAAATCGAATGGAGCTTCCGGTGAATTTATAGACAGCATAACATGCAAAAATCATTTGTTATAAATAATGGGAAGGCACTGTATTCTTATCTTTTTGAAAATCGTGCAGCCTGTATGTACTCTATTATTTTTATATATTTGTGTAAATTACGTTTTCATTGAGTTTCTAGAAGTTTAAAAAAAATATATAAACGTGAACTAAAGGGTGATACGGTCAAAATTTGGTCAAGGGAAAACGCGTGTAAATCGGTGAAATCGTTTATTTAAAAAATCAAATTAAATTTCTTTTTCAAGTTCAATTAGTATAAAATTCAGGAAAAATATTCAGTTAGGCTTCCGCTTTTCCAAATCATAATTGCCGGGCCTTACGCTTGACCCCTGCCATCAGATTTTGTACAGCCACCTTGTCCACCTTCTTCGCCGCAGAAAGCCAGTTTGCCTTGAACTGCTGCTCGTCCTTAGCAGTATTTTTGGTCTTCTTTAGGTTCCGCTTGACAATAGCCCAGTATTTCTCAATTGGGCGGAGCTGTGGCGTGTTGGGAGGGTTCTTGTCCTTGGGAACCACCTGTACGTTGTTGGCGGCGTACCACTCCATGGCCTTTTCACCGTAATGGCAAGATGCCAAATCCGGCCAAAACAGTACGGAACAACCGTGTTTCTTCAGGAAAGGCAGCAGACGTTTATTGAAACACTCTTTCACGTAAATTTCTTGGTTGACAGTCCCGGAAGCTATGAAAATGCTGCTTTTCAAGCCACAGGTACAGATGGCTTGCCAAACCAGATATTTCTTTGCGAACTTTGACAGTTTCATGTGCTTGAAAACATCTGCTACCTTTCCCCTTCCTTTTGCCGTATAAAACTCCTGTCCCGGAAGCTGCTTGTAGTCGGCTTTGACGTAGGTTTCGTCGTCCATTACCACACAGTCAAACTTCGTCAGCATCGTTGTGTACAGCCTCCGGGATCGCGCTTTGGCCGTCGTATTTTGTTTATCATCGCGATTTGGAGTCACTACCTTCTTGTAAGTCGATAGTCCGGCTCGTTTTTTGGCTCGATGCACGGTTGTAGACGATACACCCAGCTTATTTGCGGCATCTCGGAGAGAGAGGTTAGGGTTTCGCTTGAAACTACCGGCAACTCTCTTTGTCATCTCAGCGGCTTCCGGTTTTCCCGATCCAGACTTCCTGGCTGTCGACAAACGTTCCCCAAACACTTTAATTACATTTGTAACGGTTGATTTGGCAACTTTTAGCGATTTTGCGTGCGAGTAGCTCGGAATTTCGCGATGCGCGAGCAAAATTTTGATACGCTGCTCTTCTTGCTTGGACGGCATTTTGACAACTCAAGAGTGAATTCCAAAATCAAAATAGGAGCAACATTCTACACACACACACCTTCAAAATGAGGGGTGTTCAGGTTTTTTAAATGCAAAATTGAAAGAAATACGTCAAGTTGATATTGACCAAATTTTGACCGTATCACCCTTTATACTGCTCTAAGAATTGAATTTATTGAATTAATTTAGCCTAATCCGAACCTATCGAACCGCCTCAAAAGTCCCTACACAGAAATTCCAAGAAAGCACGTTAACTTACTTTGCTTGACAGCATCGGTTTCAACATTATTTTCAATATAACAATCAGGTTGCTATGTATATATAAGATATTGAGCAACGTGAGCTACTCAGAGTTACTCAAAATTAACTCCGGTTTTACTCATGATCAAAAGCTGTCTTGCCCCCAGGATTTGACACTTTTTTTAAAGGGATAAATTTAAAAATAAACGTACAATGTGATAGAATGCATCTATATTTACCAAAAAATATTGGATAAAATTTCGTGAAATTTTAATTTTATAGCCAAAATCTGAGTGGGACTGACTTGCAATTACATTTAACGTCAATGAGAAAAATAACCGCAAGTCAGTCACAATTCCATGATCATATATTCCGGTGAGTATGCGTCTTCATCAGACCAGAGCCAAACGTGCCAAACCCACCATGCGATAAATCAATTCACATGAGAATTCAAAAATAAGATCAATAAGAGTCATGATGAGTGACCAGCACCATGTTAGCCACACCCGGACATGTTCCGGGTATTCCCGGGGAAGTGGTAAATCATTTTTAAATCAAAATCTATCAAGAGATACAACAAATCACATGAGAATTCAAAGCCATATCCATTGGCGGTCAAACTGAGTATCGTAAGAACTATATTGGTCACACCCCGACATGTTCTAGATACCCTAGGAAACGTGGACAAAATCTGTCTTGAGACAAATTTCCTGATGCGATGTGTTGTCTAACAATTTTAATTCTATAGAAGCAATCCTAAAAACATATCTGTGACGTTGTTTTAACTAAAAATGCAGATGGGACTGACTTGCTATTACCGGCAGTATAGAAATATGAAAAAAAAATGCAAAATAGGATAAATCGACAGTGAGCATGCATAAGGGCCTATACGCGATTATCGATTCTCTTCGTCGATTTTCTCTTTCGTTAATAACTCGCTAGATTTAACGTTTATCGGTGCGTTTGCTGTTGCTTTTGATATGCAATACAACCTGTAACTACTCTGCATTGAACAAATTCTAGAAAATTGTATCGCTTAGCTGTAGCAATGCAAAGAGAAAATCGATGAAGAGAATCGATCATCGCGTATTCGCCCTTATGCATGCTCACTGTCGAAATGGACACATAAATATGTGCAAGACAACAACACCAATTTCATCACAACATAAATAGGCTTGTTGATCATTGTCATGACAACTACATATTACTTTGTCCAACGTTTGGACAACTACCACCAAAGTTAGAGCAATGTTAGTGAACATCATTAATTTCCCATACTAATTCATCGAATCTCCATACAAAATTTAAAATATTGTCATCGAGTTAAATTATTAGATATGCAATACATCTTGCACAGAAAAGTTCATCCAGAATCTAGAACTGTTAGCTGTGATAACTAGACTAGTTCAAGAGCAAATTTTCATTATGTCGTAAGTAACATTCGCACCGATCCGAGAAAAATAAAGTTTTGTTTTGATGACCGAAAAGTTATTCCTATTTCCAATTAAACACATATAATCTCATAGTGATAGCAATCTTTAACATATTTAGCCGGGTTTTAATCATACAAAGGCAAATCGCTAGCTTTCATGCTAAGAAATACTGGTTTTTGAGTCAAAAGTTATTATACGTCGTTTGGTGGCCCCTATTGTTACTTAAGTCAAAGTGTATTTACCAGGATATTCGGGAGAATTATCAATTACGTCTCTTTACGTGCAGCCCATTCATCATTTTAGGACCACTGAAATCATCTTAGCAACAAACAGTTCGATTTATTCACTTTAATAATGAGAAAGCGAAACGACGAAAGTACACTTTTCACGGGTTTCTCAGTGCTGTTACTTAAGGCAAACGGCATCTCCATAGAAATCGGGTGACTTAAGTAACATCGAAAACTATTTTGATCGGAAGGTGATTTCGTCAAAAAGCAATTCGACAGGTAAATAAATTTAAAAATGGGATGAATGTATGTATGTATGTATATACAATCCAACTTCCACTGTCCGGCAGTGTTTTTATGGAAGAAAAATGTTTGCAATATAATGCATTATTATCTTATACTGATCACATTGCAAACAATTTTAGCCCGGAAGTTGAAAGGCGATAGCTCTGTTGAGATTCAGTAATCCATTTCAGAATGCCTGGTCACTCACGTCCATTCCGAGGTTACTTTCACTTACAACAAGCCCCGCATACACGTAGTACCGATATAAAATGTATATTGGTACTGCGTGTACACTTCCATCATCAAAGCAATTCCTGCTTTGTAGATGGCACGTATTTAGTAGGATGCATTTCATATTTTTATATCTAGTTGTAATCAGTTAGATCTCACCGCTTATGCATTGTGTCCTCGACGTGGAAGCATCGTATTCTATTCTGCAAAATCATCTTTCCCGGTTTTTGTCCAGGGGCAGAACGCCAATGCTTCCGGAAGTGGAGGCGTAGCACCGGAACACACTAGCACGACGCTACAGCAACACAACTATTCAAACAAAATTCTAGCCCGGGAATTTTCACAATAATTCACAATATTAAAACACTGATAAATTAATCATGATGAATCTATATACACATGATAATAATAAAAACGATTTTTTTTTGCCTTTGGACAAGCCAAACAGCACGCGGAAAACACGGAATTTGTGACAGCGAAATTAAAACCGACCGTTTGCGGGCAGAGCCTACTGCGCACCTCATAAATTAAAAAAAAAAAAATAAAAAATGGGATGTGATCCTATATTCGGACAGTATATAGTGTAATAGCAGGAGCATCGATTGACACTGATAGCTCGACTTTGTTTACCTTTGTTACATTCGACGTAATGAAAATTTGCTCTTAAGTTATCCTTATCAATTCCTAATAAAAAAAAGAGTAATTGCCAACGACATCGACCGAACCACATTCACCAAACTCTCCCCTACGCAACCGATTTCATCCTGTACCTATATGAATTTTGATAATGCATCCACATACATACGCAACAAGTACGGCCCACGATGAGGGTGCTGTGCTGCTATTGTGTCGTTGCCTTAACTAATCTTTGTACTTTTATGTTTCTGTTTCCTCCTCCTCCCCGCCCCACCCCCCTTCAACAGATCTTCCACAGATGAGAGTTTCGCCGATTTATTCACCGGTCGGAGCTCGTCGCGTGCAGAGGGCTGTGAGTGGAGCATTCGAATCGCGCAGAACGGCTCAACATCGTCATCGGTCGCCTGTTTCCTAGCCAACCCCCCCTGGAGGGAATGTGTGTGATATGAAGAAACGGTAGTGGTTTAAATCCCAGAGAGTGCTAAATATATAAGTCCTCTAAGAATGATGTTGGAGATGATGATGATACACGTATTGCTGCTGTGAAAGTGAAACCGCATGCCTAGTGAAACGTGTCGTGTGGAAGAAGTAGGAGCGTAAAAATTGAAGAAAATTTGATTTGTAGTGGTCAGTGAGGCATATTTTCACAGACGAAGAAAATGCCTATGAAGGAATGGATCTACCGGCTGCAACCGGTGCAGCTGTACATTGTTTTGGTGCTGTCGATTTTTTACTTTTTGGTGCAACTGTTCCTGAGTCACATCTCCCATGCGTTGGTGCTGCTGGTCGACTCCTATCACATGTTGTGTAATATAATTGCCCTGAGCGGGTGTATCCTGACGATCAAGGTGAGTGTGCGGATGAGATGATTTGTTAATTCCGGTAGAGTCGGTGTTATCCTTGGGCCCAATTGAGTTTCGAGTAAAATCAGGCGAGCCATGATGAGTCGACGATATGGCGGGTAAAACGCAAAAATAACCGCAGATCACAAAAAATGATATACCTACCTACTTAGTTTACCACACAGTGTGTATGGTAGAACAATATTATAACAAAAAAAAAGGGGAAATGGCTCTAATGTTGGCCTATGGATCTTAGATTGGGCCCATCGTTAAAAATCTGCTATTTATCAATTTTATCTAGTTGAACGCGTTATTGGGAAGGTGCTAATGGATATTTTTGGTCGCTGTTGAAAATTTAGTCGATTGCTGAATTTATGCATGGACCCAAATTAGGTGCATTTAGGCCGACATTAAATCCATTTCCCCTATAAGCACTGCTGAATCCTCCATTATTTTGAAATAGACCATTTTACCTTTCATTAGAGATCTGTTTTAAAATAAACCACCGAAGGAACCTGGATATTTTTTCATAAGTTTCGTCCTAAAAATCACGAAGGGTAGCAAGTTGAAAAACCTTGAGCTTTTTAGATTTTTCGGGGATACAATTTTATGCTGGTTTTTGATTCCACTCACCCACTTTTAAAGATGCCTATTATCATTAGTTTATTTTAATAAACTTAATTTTGAGTAAATACTCAGTAAATCAGTAACGATAAATCAGGATAAAGGTTAGGTTAGGTTACTTTATTAAAGAGACTTGCAGCCATGGCCTGTTTCTTCTATGCGGATCTCCGAAGGAGGTCTCCGAGAAGAAGAATGGGGCCCCAGAAGAGGGTCCCTTTAATACAGAGTTGTTTAAACAGAGTATTGTATACTTTCTAGTTTACTGTCAGTAAGGGTCAATGGTTGTTTGCTGGTGGGTTCTGGTTGTGCCGTAGGTCTGTTTTGGTCAGTAGTCCGGGTTTTGGTGCACATGAGTCTAGGTTGTATCATTGGCCCTTTTTTTTGGCAAGGAGGAAACCTTCAAAAGGCCACCATGCCACCGCTAGACGACCGGGCGCACGGTTGCGGTGACACGGTGTGAGGGATTCTTACCGCACTAAAACCTCCTTGGACCCCTTGCCCTTTTTCCCCCGGAACCACTTGTCGTATTATTTCGGAGGGGGCTGTGCATTACGCACCTCACTGTACCTCAGCTAACTGGCGCTTCCACTTCGCTGATCGTCTCTCCAATTTGTGAGCCACTTAGATCCCAGCGTGGCGTTCTACTCGGTTAACCCCAGTGGTGGATTCAACCTAATCGGACGAAGAGTTCTCCCGGCTTCGGCTTTCACTTCGCACTTGTGTGAGCACATTACTACTTTCTAGATGGTCTCCTCGCCATTTTCGCTGCAGCGCTGACATGATCTGCGTTACTGCTCTGCTGACGGCGTTAAAGGTCAAATCTAGGACATTCGAAGACCACGTGCTCTGGTGATTCTTCCACATTCCCACACTCCGGACAGAAGGGTGATGTTGTGTGTCCGAACCGATGCAGGTACTTCCTGAAGCCGCCATGACCAGACAAGAACTGCGTCAAGTGGAAGTTGACTTCTCCATGCTTCCTGTCCACCCAGGTCGAAATAATCGGTATTAGCCTGTGTGTCCATCTACCATTCTCTGCTGCATCCCAATCCTGCTGCCACTTAACCAACGACACCGCACTCACGTCACGACTCGCATGGCATCATTGGTCTGTTTAGGGTCAGTAATCCGGATGCGAGTGGTCGATCCTAGACGAAGAAAAGAGTGCCACCGGTAGCAGGCTTAAGTGAGGGGTCCGCGGCAGCGAGCACCGAAGTGGTAGTTATCAAACTAGGTGGGAGAGTCCTACCTCTTTCAGAAAACCTAGTAGAGCAGCAGTCCGGCTTGCATAATTGCTGAGTGCATCTTTTACACTGCTTGGAATCCCGTAAAGCTATTTTGCTCCCTGGTATTGGGGGCAGTGACATAGGAAATGCTCAACAGAGTGATGAGTAGAGTCTTGTGGAAATCACCGTTTCCACTGAGGTTGTAGGAAAGGCGAGTGTGGCTAGATCTTAGGCGGGAGAGGACAATTTGGAAGCGATGGTCTGCTGGATCCTTCCATTTTCTCTTGTCTCCTTTGATTTTAAATCAGTATAAAAAGAAATCGTAATAAGCTCTTCAATGCAAAGTTTGTTAGCATAAGTTTTATTCGGTAAAACTAACGGACCAAATTGATATCTAAGGGGAAGTTTGCCACTCCGAAAAAAATAATTACGTTTCGATTTTAATAAAAAAATGTTTTTCGCTACTTTTTTATTCGCCTAAAAATTTTAGAAAAAAAATATTAAACATCCTAGTAAATCAGTTTTTCCTTAAATTCTTGAGAATATTTACATGTTAAAATATTTTATCGCATTCTCCACGGACTATAATGGCAATGTCATCCGCAAACCCAATTATTTCGAATCCTTGATGCTTTAGTTTTAGTTTTGCAGCTGTTTCTTTCACTACTGAATCTCCTAGATTAGCTAATATTTCTCTTTTTTTGGATAGCATTTCTACAATCCAGTTGATTATGTTTTTATTAAAACCACGATTTCTCATGGCGCTTATCATCGACGGGAAAGATGCATTATCAAATGCACCTTTAATATCAAGAAACGTTGCTAGTAGAATGTCCTTAGCCGCAACGGATTTTTTCTATTTTATCAATAAGAGTATGAAGAACTGTTATTGTTGACTTGCCTGACTGGTAAGCAAATTGTGTATTACATAACACAATTTTATTACTTCATTACTTCTTTTTTACATAATGGTTTATTAAGAAGTATTTATGATTTATTTATTTATTTATTTCATATTCATCTATGATTTTTTCCATTAATTTCAAAAATATTGACGAAAGGCTTATTGGTCTAAATGATTGTGGAGAAGATTTATCTCTTTTGTTCGCCTTTGGTATGAATACCACTCGGACTTGTCTCCATTTTTTGGAATGTATCCGAATAAGAAACTAGACTTGAACAATTTAATTAAAACAGGAATTATTATAGATTTACAATTTTGAATATGTGCTGGAAAAATTCCATCTGAGCCAGGAGATTTAAAAGAACTATAAGAATCTATCGCCCATTCAATTCTAGAGTTTGTAAATATTCTAATGGCAAAGTTTTCAGTCTCTTCGTTTGACATATCTAGCCCACATAGCGAGACATTTGTTTCGGTAGATCTATCACGTTCACGTTTTGTAGTTGATCATCAGTAGGAAGAGACCCTGGAAAATGGGTTTGCATTTGAGTTTTCATTTGAGTTTTCAGTAAAATGTCCGTCAGTCTTTTCGACAGTTCCAAGACCGCTAGAATGATCTTTTGAGAGAACTTTTTGAAGTCTTGCAGTTTCAGGGCTATTTTATATGTTTTCACGCATGTGTCTCCAATATTTCCGCTTGGATCTTCTTATTTCTCTGTTATATTCAGTTAACGCGTCTTTATATTGAGAGCAGTTTGAACTAAATTTTGCACGGTTGAATAGTTTGCTAGCATTTTTCCGTAGTTTTTTTCTAATCTATCATTCCACCAGGAAACATCTCTATTAGTCGAGCGCTCCTTTGTAGGACAACTGGCATTGTAAGCCTGATTCATATTAGTTTTTAAGTCATTAGCAACTTTTTCTAGCTTTGTAATGTTATCAATATTATAGAAAATGGTTTCATGTTGGCTCTTCAAATTTATGCTATATAGTTCCCAATTTGTTTTAAGATGATCTTTATAAACCTCCTTCAGTATATCATTAGCCTTAAATTAAAACTTAATTTGTTGATAAAGAAATTTCGTCTGATACACAAGCATCCTTCTTTCCTTCTACTGCTGTCAATTCTGAGTCACTTGGTTGGAAGAATTTACACTCGTTCGGCAATCTGTTTGTAGATGAGGATGGCTATTTTGATTCTATCTGCTTTACCTATAGGTAAGGCAGTGCCTCTTACGAATGTATTAGTAAGCGGGGCAAACTTTATCGGTGGTAGTGTGGTCCCGTGTACCCGAAGCTTCAGGCACCGGCAGGGTTGCTTCCACTCACTTGCTATAAAAAAATATTTTTGGGAATTATGCAATCATTAGATGTTATAATGCAACATAGCACTTGTAAGTAACAAGAGCTATGTGTCAATTTCGCTTTGAGAGCGTCACAATCAGCGATCTTATGTCGAGTCGAAAATCGCTGATTGTGGCGCACTGAAAGCAATATTGACAGATTTTATGTGTCAAACATATACTTCATGACCTCTTATTGTAACTTACAAGTACTAATTAGCATTAAACAATTTCATGATAACATAATTCTGAAAAACATTTTTTTATAGCAAGTGAGTAGAAGTAACCCTGGGCACCGGAGACAATAAAGTTGCGACGTCCCAATCACGATTTTTGTTCGGAGAGTTATTTCTTGTGTCGTCACCAGTTTTCATCTCCGAAAATGTTTCGTAGTATTGCTCTCAAACACAAACAACCTCTATCATGTGCCACTCCTGTATGTATATCTCATTGATTTTGATTATGTGGTGCTCGCGCGAGTGAATGAATTTTCCCATGCTTGCTGATACATGCCAATTAACTATTCGATCAGAAAGTATTGAACTACAAAGAGTAAGGTCCAAAACTTCTTCCCTTATCACATTAACAAATGTCGGGGAGTTCCCTTTTGTTACATATGTCAATATTATGTTGTGAAATAAAATCAAATAGACACTCACCCCTTTTGTTGATTCCGGAGCTGCTCGATATCGTATGATAAAAGCCTTATTTTGGCTTCTGCAGTGAGACACGAACGCTGCTACTTCTGGAGGAGGTGCATCTTCAATTTCGCCAGTAAAATATGCGGATGCCACGTAGAGCATCGGTTTTCCTTAAGTTAGTGAAACTGCAGCAATATCTCTATTGATGAATTCTGTAATTGGTGTAATTTTGGCATTAATATTGGCATTAATATTGACAAGAATTGCAGCTCTTGGCTTGAGCTGAGTGTTGTCATTTATAAACTTACACGATTGTGTAGGCATTCCCAAGATCCTGCTTTTATAAGTCCAAGGCTCTTGAAGTAAGGCTACATCCAGTTTGCCTTTGATAAATGTTTTGCTGAGAATAGTTGAAGCTGCCTTTGCGTGATGAAGGTTTTCTTGTTTAAACTTAATGCTGGTTCCAGACATTTTTGCGAGCTTGATATTACTTGAAGGGCATTTCTAACTGCCTTTATTCTAGTTTTGGTCGATGTCCAAGACAATCTTCGTTATTCAAACTCGAATTTGATTCGGAGCATAAGGCGGGCAACGCAGAATTTCCAATATTCTTTGGAGTTGGTTGGAAATGCTAACATGAAGCTTTTGTGTGATAATTTATTAGCTAGAGAATGATCCTTAGAAGAGGGTAGGTGGATAGTTCCGTTAGAGTACGGCAGTATGAAAATTGAATAGAAGTTGAAAATGAGCGAAGGGCCATTAATGCGACAGTTTTTGAAGTCAGACGCACATCTTTTGCCTAACCCGTACGATTTACGCGGAGACTTGAAGTATGTCTTCAAGTCTACAGGCTATTCTTTGTTTCACTACTTTCTTGAGGACAATCATCAGCATTGTGAAAAAATACCTCAACATTTGCAGTAGCATTGCACCTTTCACTAGATTCACTGTTAGTGATGCCGCTAGCTTTTGTACCTTGTTGATTTGTCTCACGCATCTCAGCGTCCTCGGAAATTTCGTGAATTCTAGAACTTGTATTGGCTTGGTGGTTACTTGGGCAGTGAATCCCGATTAACGATTTCCCGTTTTTTCCGGATTTTTCCCGGGATTTTGGAATTTTTCCCGGCTGTATATCACAACATTAAACAAGAAAATAAAACCGAAAGCCGAAGGGATGGTAAAATGGCTAAGACAGCAACATTTTTCCTGAGCCGAATTTCGGATCTGCTTTCGAATTCTTCAAAATTTCAACTACCTTGAAAATTCACTCAAAACTCTTTACATCTAAGTGGAATACCTAAATAAAGAGAAAGAGAAGGATTAGTTATTTCCATTTAGTTAGTGGAATTAAATGGATATTACTAATCGTTCTCGCTCTCTAATTTCATACAGTAAATTTCAGAACTCTTCTAAAGTGAGTCTTTGATTATCTCTGGAAGTCCCTAGAAAATATCATTATAGCAGTCTAGGAATTCTCTGCAGATCAATTCAAAAAATCATGAATTTCAACGTTAGATTGTCTTTGAATTTTAATGCTTCCTCGCATTATTCTATTTAAAATTCATTTGAATTATCTTTCCCAAGAAAATCACCTCAGAATTGTCCAATTCTGTTCAGAAATATCTTGATTTAAATTCTAACGATTTTAAATTGTTTTTTTTTTTTAGATGAAGTAAATGTTTCCCGATTTGTCATCTAAATTCACGAGGTTATCGAAGTTTTTTTTCCGATGACTTAGAATTCTCGAGATTTTCCCGGTCCACTGGCCACTCTGAGTGTTAGCTTGGTTCAATATGGTAGAAAATGCTACAAAATAGATTCGCCATAGCTTGAAGTCAATGTTTTTTTTTTTCGGAAATGTTTCACCCTATTTCGTAGTTATCTTTAGCACTTGGTCTAAAATAAGTGAAGAACAGACAAACGTCTATGATCTGAAGAAATATTTCACGACCAGAAGCTAGCTTTCAAGACCTGTGGCAGTTAACAAGTATCCCATTTTTGCCGAATACATATCTTACTATATAATGCCTCAAAATTAATATTTAACATGCAACTGGCGTAAACTGGCCTAGAAGGATCATGATTGCACATCAGGGCCGGAATCTGGATCGGTATAGGAATTCAGAACCGCTACAATTACTGGCGACAATTTTCTTGTAAGACAACACAACCAATGTAAACCTTCTAACCGTTAGTAATCGGTCCCATCCCTAGAGATGTAGATTTGAGTTATATTTCTAATTTTTACAAACAGAATTATCGGCTGAGTAAAGCTCCTGCGATAGAGCCTTTTAAAAATAAATGTAGATAATGTAGACATATAAAACCCACATGTGCCCACAAAGCCACATTACCCAAGTAACAATTTAGGTTTTATTAGGGTTCTGTAGACCATGATTTAGACTTGTAGAATGCTTTAAAACCTCTTTAAAACTTGCAATGCTACTTGGGTACGGACGCGATCGGGATAATCCAAGTAATAGTCATTCCGCAGATGTGCTCCTTTCTCAGACAGTTGTGTGACAAATAAAACCTAGGTGAAAATTACGATGCCAGTAAAATATGAACCTGACGACTTATACAAACAACCTTTCTCTGATCCAGGTTCTCCAGAAACAGAAACCTTTAAATTATTTAGGTTAACTCCTAATTAACTTCCTCTTTAGTTATCATGGAATACATTTTATATTTTATTTATTTTTAAGAGGTATGAAATCAATTTTAGAAGAACTAGTTCCTGGGACCTTTCATTGCATTATAAGATAAAGTTCCAAGCAAACCTTACTTTGAGCGGTTTTGAGGTAGCAACAACATGTATATGATTGTTCCTTACTTTATGGTTATATAGTTAAATATAATTTAAAAAAAAGTTGTTTGGGCTCCTCAGTGGATTATTTCCAAACTGCTGCCATATGATAAAAAGGTATAAAGCTATATTTTTAAGTGGTTAAATTGGAGGCAATTGATCATTATGATTCGGTGATAGAGTCCAAGTGAAATCGTTTTACCATTTAATCAAATCATTCATCTTCTTTTCATCTAGTGTTCGTCCCACCACAGTTGTTTGCCCTCAAAGGGTAAATCTTTCGTACAAAAGAAGCAGCACAAGCTAGCTCGTTCCAGGAATGATATGCATCAATATCAATAGTTCTCAATACATCAGCTTGTTAACGTCTTCTAGCATACTTATTTGAATAATCATGATCAATGTGCGGCAGTCGACAACTACAGCATTATTTACATTGCGAATACGGTTACTAGGGAGCATTCATATCGCACTGTGTGCGATTCCCTGGCAGGTAATGGTGCTAATTACAGTCATCCATCAAATTGTATATATCATTATCTTGGCAGGTTTTTTTATCATCATCAAAGCCTAAACGATTGGAGTCATTATCTTCCCAGATTATTCACAACAAAATTGCACAGGATCGCACAAAAGAGTTGATAACTGCCAAATTTTGCAGAGCAAAGACGGATTCAGGATAGGGTAAATGTGCCAATTAAGGCACTAGTGCTCCAGTTTTTGGTCCGAAGGCCTAAATCACATTTGAATTAACTTTTCATATTTTTTGCGTAGATACATCGCAAAATATACGAGGAACACTAAGGTCAAAAACTGGCACACTTACCCTAATAACAATGAATAATCTCCATACAATCGTTTGTCATTGTTCTAGACTTGGAAAATAAACCATTGGCTGTATGATGTTTACATGGTTACGACTGGATCACCATATCCCGGCCGGCAGATTAACGATCAACGATATCCGATTTGGAAACACGGCTCACACTATACTGCTCTGCCGTCGGGCAACAATCACCGGTAGACTTCGATCACGAAGGCGGTTACCTATCGGGAAGCGCCTTATTATGATATTATTGGCATGTGGCATCGTACCGACTGCCAATTGCCAATGAACGCTAAATGGCAGTCAATGGCTATTACCTACTGCCGGATTGCACCTAGTCAATAGCCTTTGTGGCAGTGAATTTCGTTTTCAATGGCAAATGACGCGCCGTTTGGTTCGAAACTGAAATTGCTGTGTGGCTTCGTCTGCCAATCAATGGTCGATCGTGAGATGCTTTTGGGATGGATTATTCAGTCTCAAATCACTTTAAGGAAATGAGTGTGAAGTTTGTGTATCGCGTACGTATTTAATCATACCAAGCACGTTTTTCAGAATATGCCAGCATCAATAATTCGAAGTCAATAGGTCAAATCGTTGAAGATTGTTGACTTATGCAACAACCAATTATGACGATTACATACCCTAGCCCAACCTATCAATCAAAACTGTATATCCATGAAACGCACAGATGCGTGCATAGGAAAATCCTTAATTAATCCACTTCCTGGGATATTTTACTCTTCTAGCAGATCTACGTTCCAATGATGGATTCAGACCATTTCTGGATGAAACTAAAGTGTTCACACTGTGCGACAAACTGGGATGTATAAGTACACTCCACTCAATCAAAAAGCACCGGATGTGATATGAAAAAATGCCAAATTATGTTCGTTTCACTGTAGCTTTGTGTGGGAGATGAGAAACTGTCAAAGAAGGAATCAGAAAGATAAACGGTTCGTGACTACTAGGTACTCTGTATTGTTTCGGATATGCTAGTTTTAGTTGGCTTTTATTTTACTCTGGCTGCGGGATTCTGGCTTTCACCGACTGTCGCTCCACGGCTACATGATCATTCCGGTGGCACTGGGTAGTGACGGTCGTTTAATACTAGTGGGATGAAAGGTAATATAGGTGAACACAACCGCAAGAGGAATCACTTGTTCAGCACTTGTTTAATGCACCCACCTGACTGACGCTGACACCACTGACGATGTCGCATTCTTCAGTAAGTATAAGACCTTGGCCACCTCAAACCATGTATCCACGTTGTGCCGGTTCGATGCCAGTTAGCCATCTGATCTCCGCAGCCGATTTCGATCCCGCAAGAGTTCCAGCGATTTTAACATTAGCAGCAGCTTTCCCCGGCGGCTGTAAATCCCGAATGCCATCAGATGCGTTTCGATGCTGTCTTTGCTTTGGAACTCCATCACCTTTTTGTGGGGTCCTACGATCGGCTTGGTTCGGATTCCACTGCTCGTTGTGTTGTTCATTCAAAACAAAACTTTCGTGCTGTCAAATTAAACGGGTTGCCATTATTCAAACAAACAAACAAACAAAAGTCAGTGCGATGACTGGCATTCTCGGCACTGCTGGCACAGCTGCGGCACACGTGAGGCACACTGAGAAAAAAATTGGTACAAAATAAGTGTGCACAGTGACCACCCCTTGGTTCCATATAATAATGGAATGAAAGTTAAGAGAAAAATTAAGGAAAGATCTCACCCGATATGTTGCAAACGAATCCATGACATCACGATGATTTCGAAAAGCGCCTATAGATATACTGCCCCTACTTCTTCAACCGGTGTTAAAACAGCGCCTTTCGTTCCTGACAGAGCAGCGTAAACCCCCATCAACCTAGAAACACACTCTAGCTGCTCCAGCTAGAAGGATCCCGCGACACAACGGCTTCAGTTCGCCAGTACACAGTCTGTAAGATGCAGCACCAGCTCCTCACCGGCCGAATCAACTCGCAACTCCAGCGACCGAATCCGAAAACATACGCGTCTAATTGCGGCCACGGCACACTTCGATTGCATTTCTGAAACACAACCTCAACGCACAAACACGACGACGTAAACATTCGACAAACACCTTTCGTCCGGTAGGCGGAACGCCAGCACGCAGCAAGCAAGGGAAGAAAAAATGCACACACACTGAAACAAAATCCATTGGAAAAATACTATATTGCTGGTTTAAATTAAATACCCAATGGATTTTTGCAGAAAACAATTTCATTTTATTTTACTATTATTTCAAGCATAGTAGTTTTGCTAGAACCATAGTAAATTTTATTCACATTCATAGTCAACTATACTGAAATCATAGTAGATTTAACGGTAATAGGTGTGGTTATATTGAACGTAGGTGATTTCTGCAAAATAGTATTCCTAACTATGGTCCTTGTTTCAGTGCAGAGCACGGCACGAGCTAAACTGCTAACGTTGAAAGCCAAACGCGAACCCTCCTCTCCCTCGCACCCTATCGCAAACCGAGCAACACACCAAACATAGTAAACGCGAATCAACCACAATGGAAAAAAAAATCATACAAAAAATTCAATCAATTTGACATTAATGATTAAAAATTAATTATTTCTTGCTAGAAAAATAATCATCTGAAACTGGGTTTAATGTTCAATCATGGTTGATTAAATTGAAAGTTCTTCTTCTTCTCTTCTTCTTCACATTTCAAGCTTATTGCATATCGCATATTTGCTTATTGCGTGCTCTCAACTTAGTGTTCTAGATGCTCTTCCACAGTTATAAATTGAGAGCTTTCGACGCCTGTACCATTTTTGCATCATTGGTATAATTGTGTGGCAAGTCCAATCATACTTCTATAGCCAGGGAAGTCGAGAAATTTCCTAACCCGAAAATTTCCTAGACCGGACTGAACCCAGCCACCTCAGGCATGGTCTTACTTTGTAGCTGCGCCTTTACCGACTGAGCTAAGGGAAGTCTAACTTGACCTTACCGAAAATGGTTAAAAATTGTTTATAATCCCTGCTAAACTTTAATTGAAATGGTTATGGAACTTTTCAAGAACGTTTGTGTGATAAAGTTTTAACCTTATGTATTATGGTATTTTGGAAGTGAACCTTACAAATAATGGGTTGCTTAGAACCATTACCATTCATAATTCTTGTTTTCTCCATACATTTTCGGAAAGAAAACTATATTCGAACCTTTTTACTTATGGTTTGAGAACTTTAATGTCAATGGTTATGGTAGTCAGTAAGGTCCATCGATGGTTTTGTAACATCGATCAACTTTATGTGGAATATATCACGTATGGGTTGCCTGTAAATTAATAATTATCAATTCTCGATATATTCCATGTAAAGTTGACCAATAATACATAACCATCGATGGACCTTACTGACTACCATAACCATTACCATTAAATTCTCAAACCATAAGTAAAAAGGTTCTAATATAGTTTTCTTTCCGAAAATGTATGGAAAAAACAAGAATTTTGAATGGTAATGGTTCTTAACAACCCATTATTTGTAAGGTTCACTTCCAAAAAACCATAATACATAAGGTTAAAACTTTATCACACAAATGTTCGCGTAAAGTTCCATAACCATTTCAGTTAAAGTTTAGCAGGGATTATAAACAATTTTCAACCATTTTCGGTAAGGTCAAGATATGGTTCACGTTTATGCGGGAATGCTACTGACGCCAGGGAGGCCGACCATTCCCACACCTGGACCCTACCTATCGATCCATCAACTTATGGACCGGGAACCAACGGTGGCGTCGCTCTAACCTCAATATACCTGTTCAACGACTCTCAAAACGTAAACAAACTAAACAATATTGATTCTAATGGATACCCTAATAAAATTTATATGGTTATTTAGCTTAACGACATGTTCGGGGTATCATCCAAACCATTTGTGGAATAGTTTTACCATTTAGGTTGTCGTTCATTTATGGTATTTGTTTATTAGGGTAAAAATCAGTGAAAATAGATGACCCTGTACCCTTTGAAACTGATTTGAATGTAAACATGACCCTAAATAACGTTTTCAAAGTTGTTGAACAGGTACGCGACACCACTGGCGTGATCAGAGATTTTATGCCTCAGGAAATCCCAACGGCGTTGACTGGGATTCAACCCTGGCCCTTTGGAGTGAGAGGCAATCACGCTTACCACTACACCACCGGTGCCGCTAGTTGAAGGCTACTTGTCTGTCATAGTTCTGCAACATAAACATTTTTGATGTCAGTTACCGTTTCTAATTTCAAAAATGGAATCCTAATTTTACGATTTATTTAATAACCACCAAATTTCAAAAAAAAATATTAATGAATAGCTAATTTTGGAGTTAAATTTTCAAACCATTTATTTTGTTATTAATATATTGAATGGAGCAGCAAAAATAATCTCGTAGTTTTACGTCAACAATGCAGTCGTGCTTTGGACACAACACATAACTTTTTTTTGTTAAAGAAAATTCATTCCCGCCAATTGAGGTATTGGAATAGGAGGAGTAATAATCTTACTCAGGTTTTGTACGTAAAAAATGACCCTGGTAAAAGATGCTTATTTACACTAAAACAACAAACTCTTCAATTCTTAGTGAAACATTCCGATGCTCACCCAAAAAAAAATTATGGATTACGGACCAACAAAACCTTCAAGATTTTGGGATTACTGAAAATTACTTGAATAGACATTCATTTTTTTAAGAAATAAAAAGAAAACTTAGACTAAGAGTTTCAAGATGTTAGTTTTTATGATTTCATCTAGAGTTCAGATTTTCAAGAGATTAAGATTCCAGATATTCAAGCTTCCTTCAGGACTTTAAAGTAATTTTCAGGATTCGGGATCTGAATTAATAAATTATCCAGAGAATTTAAATTCTCTAGTGATAATTTCAAAATAATTCTGCGGTGAATTCCAAGAGAGTATCGAGGTAAATTCTGATGTGACTTCCTAGAAAGTACTAGTCAAAATTCAAAGTAAGGAGACGAGGCTCGGTAGCTCAGTGGTTACCGTTTCTGCTTACTGAGCAGAAGTTCGGGAGTTCAATCCCAGGCCCGTCCCCTTTCTTGCAATTTTTCACTTTGCCTTATTCTATACCCACTAGATTTTAATGAAAACAAATTCTTCTTTAACACCGATCGCATCACTTACCACAGTGTGGGTCCTGATCTAAAAATAGAAATTGGATGAGTGCGCGCGCGCGTGTGTGTGTGTGTGTGTTTGTGTATTATAATCGCTCTACCAAAAACGATCCCTGCGTGTGCGTGTGCAACCTTTCCTCACATCCAACATCCCAGTGATTTCTCGTGGAAGCGCAGAGGATTTCTCGGTTTCCTTCACAGCGAGTACCACGTCAACACATTCCTTCCCATTCCCTAGTTGACCTGCATTCGGACACGGCCGGCGCTGGTATTGCTAAATATTAGATCTCCAGCTCTTACACATTGAGGATGAATGTTAGTCCCAAACATCATCTGTTGGTTCTCTGTGTAATTGCAGCTGATCTGGTAATAACAGAGCAGCAACCGTGGGCGGTCAATCATGCTCATGCTCATGCTCAGTACTAGTCAAAATTCAAAGTAAATTAACAGAAAGTTCTAGGCTATTTCCAATTGAAATCTTTAATGTGATACAGAGGAATATTTCATGGGAACTTGGAGACGAATTCCATGGGTGTTCAGAAAAGATTTGCAAGAAAATATTGTGAAATGTCTATGTCTTTCTAAACTAATGCAATTTTTCCATGAACATTTGAAACTTTCTAGAAGAAGAATATCTCTTCACATGTAAAATCAACGTTTTCGTGGTGTTCTTAGATTTTTGAATACAATTTGTTGAACATTATTAATCACGAAATGTTTTAAGTTTGAACCGTGAAAACCGCAAAATGCAAATTTAGTGACCACCCCTTCCTCAATTTTACGGTTATTGCGTCGAATTTGGTGCAGGGTTGCTGAGGAACACACCGTTTTCCATTCCGTTACACTCATGCACACACATTTTCCGATCTTCTTACGTAGAAAATGAGTAAAACGTAAACCAATCATAACTCAAATCAACATTTGAACTTTTGCATGAATGGCAGCTCCACAAAATTGATGCTGTTTCAAAATATTGCTAATGCAATCGCGCACTACCGGGCCCATTCATCGCAATGTTGAGTGAGTAATGTGCAATGCTTTTCCGAACCTCTTTACAGTCAATTGCCATATATCGGACGGGGTATTACGTAATAAATCTTTTCGCGACGACTGGCCATCATCGGCTATCTACACCGTGCAGGTTCAAGTGCTTTATTTATTATTTACGGTCTCGCGTACCCTACCCGGTGTTAGTTACATATCGTAGACGTATGGCAATTGATTAACAGTTTTCTTCTCTAGCATTTTCTCACCACTCAACAGTCATGATTTTAAAAGTGCCGGATAAGGGCATCTGCTGACTGAATACATTAACTGCCACCGCTCAAATTATCAAATAGAATCGCGTCTCGTTCACATCTATGACACAAACGTCATTCCCATATACTTTGTGTGAAGCCGAAAAATCCTGGTTCTCTGGTTCGATTTTACGTCAACATTTGACAGCTGCTGCAAATATTCGCAAGCAAGCTCTGTTCATGCGTGATACGTTGTTAGGAAAGTTTGTCGCGAGCAGGGGGGAAGATTTTTTTATCTCTTTGTTGTGCCATAGGCGCTGTTTACTGTGTTTAACAAGAATTATCGTTGCCTAAAAAAGAAGTGCATTATAATTGGATGTGATAGCAGCATTACTACATTAGTAAAAACTTTTAAAGCGATATAACCATGCGGTACACATGAATGTAGCTTAAAAACGTGTTATCAACACTAACACCACCACCATCGGTGGCAGCTTCAGCGAGTACTAGTCTTGCCAGGGATGGTCTCGTTTGGCAGCATGCATAAATGACGTAGCATTTAAGGGGGAAGGGGGTGTTTCAGACATTGTGACTGGCCATTAGACTGATGCAAAATTTTAAATTTTCGCTCCACAGTGCTCAAACGATTTCAAATTGGGCCCTGATTAGCCTCCCGAACTTTGAACTCATTTAGTGAGAAACATTTGAAGTTTATATGGGAATTACATGGGAATTTGACAAAAAAAAGGCCAAAACCGTTGTAACGTCACGTAGAATGTGTCAAATGGATACTCACCGAAAGAATATTAAAGCAATCGACCGATTATAGGCGGAAAATTGAACAAGTGGAAATTGAGCCAGTAGCGTGAAATTCAACCACTATATGCTTGTTTGACTCCATGCCATGTGGCGAAACGGTCGCACAAAATGCCAATAATGGGTTTCGGTTTGAATGAATGCTGTGAACAATGGACTCGGTTCATATTCGGATTATCATGCGCGGTAGAAGGCTCACTTTGAAGGGGGGGGGCTTGAAGACACATAAGTTCAAACAGAAATTCAATCTAGAAATGTGGTCGAGCGACTTTTTGAATTTACAATCTTCCCAACTGTCCTTGGCGAGGTCCTTGGTACTCATCTGTACACGCTGCTGGATGAAAATAATTCGTCAAAAACCGCACCTTGCCACATTTAGATATCGCCTTCCGAACCAGCTTCAGACGAGTTATTTAAACCACAAACCCACATCGTTATCTATCGTTTCTTCATCCAATGTCGCGATTATTTACTCTATCGATTGACTTCATTTTTTGTTTGTTTTCTCTATCCATCCATCCATCCAGCACAGCAAAAAGACCCCACGATCGGTGGAACCGTGCACCCGGCTCAATACATCTGCTTCGCAAAATTCGATAGATCCAGCTGAGAGCGAAAATCGATTTATCGAAGTACCACTGCCACAGAATGGCGATAACTCATCGTCAACATCCGACATCGTGGCGCTCAAACAGCTCAAACCGACCTCGCTCGAGGAAGACGCCACCAATGTCAAGCAGAAGGTCAAGGCCAAAAGCCGCCAGCAGCGCGAAAACAGTTTGAAAAACACGTTCGGATGGACCCGAATCGATGTCCTCACGATGCTGGTGGTGTGCATCTTCCTGGCCTCGTTCTGCTTCTCGGCCGTGGTGGAAGCCCTGCAAACTCTCTCGCACATCCACCACCAGGACGCGATGCACTTTCCCATTCCAGTGCTCATACTCGGTTCCATGGGCATCATACTGAATGGGTTCTGCTATCTGCTGATCGGAGGCTACACGTACCACCAGGGCAGCTTCCTGTACATCACATCCAGTGGAACGGTGATACTCGATCGGGTCGTCACCGGGGATGGGATTCGGAAGGGCGAGCGACGCCTATCGGGCTCGCGGAGACACATGGCAACTACAGCATTTGGATCGCACAAGCGACAGAGCGTGCGGGAGCTTATGAGAGATATTTGCAGTAAGTATACAGATCGGGTGCGGAGGAACAAATTGCAATTTCCGTATCTTCCTTCCACAGGTACAATCTTCGTCATTGTATGCTCGATGATAGTGCACTATACGAACGAAGATGAAGATACGTCCAAATTTGTCGATCCGCTGTGTTCGATAATGTCTTGCGTGGTGCTAATGACGCTGAGCTATCCCTACAGTGAGTATGATTTAGCAAATATATAGCGATTCGATATTGAGTGGTGAGCAATATGTTGCTGTGAACCAGACACGTTGAACGTCAAAGTGATACATGTTTGTGATACTTTCAGTGCAGGATGTTTCCTTTGGCGTACCAGTTCGAGAAAATATATTATATCGATATTTACTCGATAGCCTAATACCATAGAGGTAACTCTAAGACCACTGGGTCCCGAAGAAAATCATTATTATTTTTGGCTCACTCAGTACCAGAACAACGGTCCCACACACCCCTGATGTTATCTGTCAAACTTTCATAGCGAATCAAAACAAACATAGTGTAGTAATAGAATTTCAACTAGAATAGGGTACGTTAATCGTTTGCTTGGGACCAATAGGCTACTAAAGTGGTGAGCCAATTTAAAATCGTTAGTTTCGTATTGATTGTTGCTAATACGACGTCTGCAGGTTCTACAAATTGACCAAGAGTTCACGAATTTTTCTTTAACTTCAGGGATCTTCGTAAAACTTTAAGGGACTTTTAAGAAGTTCAGGGAATTTGTAGAAATTTTGGAAATATCATTGTGCTTCAGAAAAATTTATAGAAAATAAGAGAACCTTTTGAAAAATTAATTAAAACACAATTAGCCTTTTATTAAAACGAGATTCTGGATTATTTGAGTTTCGACGACTTTCGGACTTATGAATATTTTTAATATTCTAAACCAGAAGATTTGCAAAGTATCGTACTGCAGAAATTAAAAAATAATAGTTTTGTTCAAGTCCTAAAATAAAAACCAAGTCATTTGATATTTATCGGATCTCGGACTTGGAAACAGTTTCATTAGGATCTAGAAATAGAGTAGTTCCAAGCTAAAAGACGAATCGATCAGACTCGATCTTTATAGATTTGTATGTATCCAGCACCGCATTTGCCACCAAACAATTCCTCGGGGGGTGGAAAAATGGCTCCAATTGATCCATGAGCATCTACAAGGTGACCTTATCCTTACTTCTTAAAAATGTTCTTAACTTCTACGAAGTTCCTCCAACTTCTTCCAAGTTCTAAAATTATTGTTTTCCAACTGCTCTCAATCCGACCAAGATCTCGGAACATCCATGACCTTCTCCAAAATTCAGGAAAGACCTTTTCTAAGAAGTTTAGTTTAGTTTATTGTTCTTTATTAACGAGACTTTCAGACACCTACAAAAGCTCTATACATTATTTTCCGGAATGCTGTTGATGGAAAAAGTTAGAGGCAAATGAATGCAAATGATTTTCCATGCCTGAGTACCATAGAGGTAACTCTAATACCATAGAGGTAACTCTAAGACCACTGGGTCCCGAAGAAAATCATTATTATTTTTGGCTCACTCAGTACCAGAAAAACGGTCCCAAGCAGTCCCAAGCTATTTCACTCACCCCTGCATGTTCTGCATGAATCCACACACCCCTGATGTTATCTGTCAAACTTTCATAGCGAATCAAAACAAACATAGTGTAGTAATAGAATTTCAACTAGAATAGGGTACGTTAATCGTTTGCTTGGGACCAATAGGCTACTAAAGTGGTGAGCCAATTTAAAATCGTTAGTTTCGTATTGATTGTTGCTAATACCCCGTTCACATTACAGCGTATATCACGTGATATACGCTGTCTTGCAATGAGCACACATACATCTAGTTTTCACTGGAAATCCTATGTATGAGTGCTCATTGAAAGACAGCCTATATAACGTGATATAGGCTGTAATGTGAACGGGGTATAAGACCAGAAGGTCCCGAAAAAATATGCTCAACTTTTTGGCTCAGTTCTGGTACTATCTTCGGTCCCAAGCTAATCGATGCACCCCTCTTAACATAGGAAAATCCACGAACCCCTCATTTTATCTGTCAAACTTCCATACGGAATCAAAACAAATATAGTGTAGTACTAGAATTTCGACTAGAATAGGGTACGTTAATCGATTTGCTTGGGACCAATACGCCATTCAAGTAGTGAATCAATTTAAAATCGTTATCGTATATACTAACCCTTGAGTTTTGTTGTTCGGATTGTAGAAGTCGGAATCTTAAAAATGCAAAGAACAAATTAGACTGCTCTTGTTGAGTGACGGGTTGCGACAGAAGTTTGTCCAGGCATCCACTTCCCTAAAATTATGTAAACTTTGGTATGGCTTAGCTGAAATTTACTATATTTCCAAATCTGTTTACCTGTTTGAAGCATTAATCCAGAAGAAAGAAATCCTAGAAGGGCCTTCTTTCGAGCTGGAACATCCAGAAACAGCGCAAAATGATCGACCCATAGCGTAAAAAAAATCATTAACCAAAACGATCCAGATAGTTTAAATGTTTAGCTAACAGAGAAATTGACATGCAAACAACTCTTAATTGAGTAGAATTCACTTCTTCTACACACTATTCTGATTCCACCCTTTGATTTGGTAGACGGTACCCATTCTTATGTGCAGTAAGGAGTTGGCAGAATCTGAGTAAACCAGTTTTATAACGATGAGTAAAATGTACCCAAATTCTGGGGAAATGGTTATAATCGCATGTTAAGAATGGTGCAAGTATAAAAGGGAAATTTTTGCAGTGTCCAAATACCCTACACGGTTAGAAAAAAGTACCCAAAATTAAGTTCTTAATAGGATTATACTCAACGTTGGGTTCCCACCCTTGTTGGGTGGTTTTGCTCCTCCGTTTTTGACAACATTAGAAAGAGAAAAGGAGACAAACTAGTCAAAAGTAGGTAAAAACGAACTGGACAGTGGGTACTTTTTTCTTACCGTGTACAATACTGTGGACCCCCGCTAATCTGAATGACACTTCGTGCATATTAACGGGGTTTATTTTTATTTTGAACTTCTTGTAACCCTATGACCATTAGAAATTTGAGTTTCTGGTAGCTTTATTTGCGGTTTTGTTTTGATTCTGCTGTCCATTTGGCATTGTTTCATTCCGCTTTATTATTTATTACGCAATTACAGCGGAAGCGGAACGGCAGCGCGAAAAGCGGAAAAGCCCAATCTGAGTAAGCCTACTTGTCGGATTGAAAACTATTCAGAACAAAATTGACTCCGGCTAGGCATCTTGATGTCATTTTTGACAACTGCCAAACTGCTCATAAAGACGATAATGAATAAAAACTGAAAATGTTCACGCATTTCCAAATGGTTTCCTACCATTCCCATATATTCGAAAGTGACTGGCCCTCTGGATGTGGATGATGTCAAAAACAACAAAACATGATTAATTGAGTACATGGGACTTTACTTACTTTTGGCTTCCCACATAGTACCTACACACTAAGATTATTTTACAGATTTCTGTAAAATTTTACCGAAATCTCAACAGCTGAACGTTCGGTAAACAATTTTACAGTTTTCCTGTAATTATTTACAGATATCTGTGAAAAATTCACAGATATTTGTGAAAAATTACAGGAAATCTGCGAAACTGTTTACCGAACGTTCAGCTGTTGAGATTTCGGTAAAATTTTACAGATTTCTGTAAAAAATTCTAAGTGTGTAGTTGGGTGAAATAAACTTTTTTTCCTTGATTTGTTTTCCGTACTGAATACCAATACTACCGACGCCCGAGAAGCAGTGATCAGATATTTTGTACCTCAGAAAATCCCGGCAACGCTTGAGATATAAACTTAATTTTGACTAATTCTTTCTTACCGTGTGTTAAATTTTACTCAACAGTTAGTTGTTTTTGATAGCCTTGTTACGCTCAATTAACAGTGTACTAGTCACCTTTCGCGTCACTAGAGCCGCTAGTGTCGGGAAAAATCGTGTCTTGGGGATAATAGAAGAGTGAACCATATTGTTAATTTATAATATTTGATATCAGACTAATGTCGTGACAATTGAAATCAAAATGAGTTTTCATTATGATAGGAACTGCAAACTTTAATATAGATTTGCTTTCATTTTGTTAGCCGACTTTGGTCGGGTAGTGGGGGGGGTCACGTTCAACTTTTACCACTGCACTAGTTAACACTCCGAATACTATGCCTCCGAAAAACGTGTAACTTTTTGAAAAAAAAAACTGCGGGCTCTAGGATCAGTTTCATTGATTGACCTCTTTACGGATGTTTTGGACTTACCAGACGAAGGCCCCATGGCTATTTGGGTCCATGTTTATGTCATGACCCCAAATTCTTTCTTATATCGCAGTTCCACATGCTTTCAAAAAACCGTAGAACTCTAGGATCAGTTAGTTGACCACTTCTACGGATGTTCCGAATCTTTCGGAGGACGGTCCCATGGACATCCAGGTACATGTTTATGTCACGACCGCAAATTAATTTCTAAATGACAGTTCCAAATGTTTTCGAAAAAACGTGGAGCTCTAGGATCAGTTCCATACATTGACCACTTTTACGGATTTTCGGATCTTCCGGAGGACGGTCCCATGGACATACAGGTTCATGTTTATGTCACAACCCCTAATTCTTTCTATCATCACAGTTCCTAATGTTTATAAAAAACGCGGAGTTCTAGGATCAGGATCGTGGATTTACTACTTTTACGGATGTTCCAGATCTTCCGCTGAACGGTCCGATGGCCATCTGGGTCCATGACCCAAATTCATTCTTATATCACAGATCCTAGTGTTGAAAAAAACGCGGAGCTCTAGAATCAGTTTAATTGATTGTCCACTTTTACGGATGTTCCGGATCTTCCGGAGGACGGTCCCATGGCCAAACAGGTATATTTTTATGTCACGACCCCAAATATTTTTTATACCACAGTTCCTAATGTTTTCAAAAAAAAACCGCAGAGCTCTAGGATCAGGTTCATGGATTGACAACTTTTACGGATGTTCCGGATTTTTCGAGGACCGTTCCGTTGTCTCCAGGATCCATATATAGGAACCATGTCTGTATTCTGGCTAATTGTGAACATTTGTGCCCGTTAATCTAAATTACAGATCTCGCGCCACTTGCAAAACCCTACAAACACACCTTTCAAAAAACGTGTAACAACTATTTTCGCTTTAAAAAGTAGACAACTCTATTTCAATCTTTTTATAATCAAAATCATCTACAAACCCTAGGAATTCTAAAGGTACCACAATTTTTTTAAATTTATTGAGAAATGGCTAAGTTGTGCCATTTACCGTTACACGTTTTTCGGAGGCTTTGTAGTCAGCGTAAAGTTTTTTACTCACCGTATTCGGAGTGTTAACTAAAATCTAAGAGGAAGAGGTGACAATTGGCTATTCCTCTTTTAATTCTATCTCTATCTCTATCTTTATCTATCTCTATCTCTATCTTACGCACATGAAATCGGCCAATCTGGAGCTAGTTCACGTTTGACAGAAAAGTGGCTTATTTTCGCCCCCGTATTGTCACCTCTTCTCTTAGACTAAAATGCGTCTTAGCACACGGACGCCTGATATTAAAAGAGGCCGGTTTTGGGCAATTGCCGTTCTTTTTACAATTTTCCCTCATCCCGTCATCCTAGTTTAGCCATATTGTATCTTGGTCTCTGCTAATGCTTCTATGGTGGACATAACGTAACGGCACAAAATTTTCACAGCGGTACAGAACCCTATCACTTCTGTGGAATACTGCTCTTCTTGCACAAGAAACTTGAAGGTTCTGAATATATAACATAAATGACAAAAACCTATGATTTAATTTTCAGTGTATTTCCTGTATATTGTAACCGTTTGGTCACAAGCAAACGGTTACAATATACAGGAAATACACTGAAAATTAAAATTCATACCACCTTCTCATTTTTATGACCATATACTTTACTGACAGGAATTACCACTCACCCTGTAATGGGATGGAACTCCAGAAGGGAGTTTGCCTAGTTACTTTTCTAAGAATTTTCCTAAACATCTGGACGAAACAAAAAAAGTTTCCAAAACTTCTAGTAAGTTCCCAAATCAAACCCTGAAGTTCTAAGAAGTATACTGAACTTCTACAATATTCCTTGAACTTCTACAAAAGTTCCTTGAACTTTTAAATAAAAGCCCTGCATAAAAACTATGCAGTTTTCCTAAGTTTCTTAAATTGCTGCGTCATTCGCTTGCCTTCTACAAAGTTCTCAGAATTCCTATTAAGTTCGCTGCACTTCTACAATGCTCCCTGATCGTTTTAGAACTTCGTTGAATTTCTGCGAAATACCCTGAAGTTCTGCAAAGTTTTCTGAATTTCTACGGAATTTCCTGATCTATGTCCATTGAACTTTAATGACTCGCTTTGAAGCTTAAATAATTTTTATGAAGTTTCTTGAAATTAAACAAAGATCCCTTAAGTTCAACGAAGTTTCCCTAACTTGTATAAGGTTGCCAATTCTAAGAAGTTGTCCCGATGTTTTACCAAGCACCCTGAATTTCTTCAAAATTCTTTGAAGCTCTACGAAGTTTCCTGAATTTCAATATTTTTTTTCTGAATTTCTACGATGTCCCCTGTACATATACAAAGTCCCTGAAGTTTTAAAAAGTCTAATCAGTGGCGTTGCGTCCACGTGTGCAACCTGTGCACGACACAGGTGTGAATAATTAAAAAAAATGCGTTTAGATTTTTTTATAGATTTTACGGTCATATTATAGCTGATCTACTTTACTCCAGATTACAAGTGACCATGAATACACTATTTTATAGTGTGGCTCAATTAAATCTTCGACCTTAGTTTGCTTCAAAAAGGTTCGGATGGTCTGCTTAATCCCTTAATGCATTGATTTCTAAGCATATCGATAACACTACCATGACAAAACTCGTTAAATAGTGCAACTAAAAGCGAGCTTTTTTGGGTGGCGGGTGGAAAGTTTGTGAATGTTCAATGCCTGATGTAAGCCAAGCAGACCTTCTATCACCTTTTGAAACATACCACAAATTTTCCACAATACATGGCAGTTTGCACCACTAGTTGTAATTGAAACTTTCCGCAGTCACGCGTCAAACGGGAGCAACACGGAAACAGCAGTCTGGTACGCTTTGGACGTTATCATACTTGCAGACCAGTTTGAATGTGTGAGTTAAATTAGAAGAACATTTGCGAGGTATGGGTGCCCAAAGTGTGCATTTCTCGCTGTGCACTTGGATATCTGATTGCAGACAAAGAGAGTAATGGAGAAAGAGGGCGCAAAAGCTCGCTCTCACTCTCTTGTCAGTTGTGAATCTCTCAATTACCGATAGTTGCGCCGGTGCGCCTTTCAAAACATATGAGCTTCCCCTGGTTCATTCTGATGGTGTTGTTCTGATGAATAAAGAGTTTATTAATTCAAGTTTGCTACTCAGGGGACGTCATGAATTTTCTCTCAATTTTGACACTGTTTTGTATCAAAAAATGTTTTCGGAAGTATTTGACGGATATTCTTCATTACACTTCAGTCGAAAGATTATAGGCCCTTCAAATGTTACGTTAGGTAGTGATTATTATAAATATTGAGAATATGTCCCTCGAATTCATGAAGCATTGAAAAATATACAAATATACAAAATGTGGTGGTAAGCTATAACGAACAAAGTTTGGTGCACAGGTAAACAAATGAGGCACGTGACGCCTCTGAGTCTAATGCATTTAAAGAAAAATCCCTGAACTTCAACGAAGTTCCTCGAATTTCTACAACATTTCGCTACATTTCCCTAAAGTTCACTAATTTTCAACAAGGTTCTTCGAAGCTCCCTGAACATCTACAAAACTGGTTGAAGTGAGGTCTACAAAATTCTATGAAGTTCTATTAGCTTCTACAAAGTTTGCTGAACTTTTACAAAGATACTTCTTATAAAATAGCTGCACTTCCAGAAAGTTTTCAGAACTTTTACGCAGTTCAATTCCAGAACAACATGTGAAAAGGGCATACAAGCTTTTTGTAAACAAACCTTTGTAGGCCCTTTTCTCACCAACCGAGGGTCGCCCACGCAAACCAGCAATATCATCGGGAAGGGGAAAGTGTCCCCTACCCGGTGATGTTAAAGGTTTGCGTTGGTGTCATATGGGTGGCGAGAAAAGGGCATAAGAAGGTTTGTTTACAAAAAGCTTGTATGCCCTTTTCACATGTTGTTCTAGAATTAATAATTCTTGATCAATATTTCCGTAGATCTATGAAGTTTCTTGAAATTATACATCAGTGCACTGAGCTTAAACGAAGTTTTTTTTTTAACAATCGATGTTCTCTAAATATTTACAAATTGCTCTTGACTTCTAAGAAGAGCGGTGAAGACTCGATGATGATCTCGATGACGATTTTTTCTGGCATCCCTGGGCTGAATAACTCCCACTTCGTATCTGATAAAAAATCATAATGGTGAGATTTTGTTGCGATATCTCTTTCTATTTTGCGCTACCCTTATGAAATCGGACATCATAAAAGTGAAAGAGCTATGGGGAGGGATACAAAACCATTCCAAGGGTTCTTCACCTATCGAATTTACAGTATTCGATAGTATCAATAAGTATTTGCATTTGTTGTGTAAACAATTTTCTAACCACGCACTTTTCCATTCCAGTGAAAGAATCCGGCATGATTCTGCTACAAACCATCCCGGATACGATCGACATCGATATATTCGAGCAATCGCTCCTGAAAACGTTCCCGGACGTTTCCGGTGTGCATGACCTGCACATTTGGCGGCTCAGTGGCCAACAATACGTGGCAACGGCTCACATCATATTCGAAGACCCCAAAGTAGGATTTCGGACTTCCTCATAGCCTCCAATCACATTCTAATCACCAATCCACACCCTTCCAGGTATACTCAGTCATCAACGACATGCTGATCAACTTCTTCCATGATCAGGGCATCAGCAAGGTCACCATCCAACCCGAGTTCAAAACTAAACTGCCAGTGCTGCCGCTGTTGGCGCCCCCTACTGCCACCCCCGGCAGTTCGTGCCTGATGCAGTGCCGTCAGGAGGCTTGCCTTCAGAAGCACTGCTGCGAAGGAATCATCAAGGACGATGGCAAAAAGTCACCTGCCACCAAATCATCGAACTCTACATCCAAGGAACATTTGGAACAGATTCCCATGGAGATTCAGCACCGAAGCATCGAAGCTGGCACTAGCCATACGGAAGTTCCTAGTGACGAACCTGAGGCAAAGCCCACGGTCATCTGCCTAACGGTGGCAATCATAAATGAAGCTCAAGTCCCAGTATGCTCCACTTCGGCATCCACCAAGGATGGGGACTGCTAGTGAAGTACAAAGAACCAGTAAGACTGATTCCTGGCCCAAGGTCCCATGAAAAACAAAAACAAAAACAAAATCAGGAAACAGTCGAGAGAAAATCCGTTACGCTTATTGCAGATTCTAAGAGTGTTTTTTTTTTAAGTTTTAACAGTTTTCTTGATTAAAGGGTGGTACGGTCAAAATTTGGTCAAGGGAAAACGCGTGTAAATCGGTGAAATCGTTTATTTAAAAAATCAAATTAAATTTCTTTTTCAAGTTCAATTAGTATAAAATTCAGGAAAAATATTCAGTTAGGCTTCCGCTTTTCCAAATCCGAATTGCCGGGCCTTACGCTTGACCCCTGCCATCAGATTTTGTACAGCCACCTTGTCCACCTTCTTCGCCGCAGAAAGCCAGTTTACCTTGAACTGCTGCTCGCCCTTAGCAGTTTTTTTGGTCTTCTTTAGGTTCCGCTTGACAATAGCCCAGTATTTCTCAATTGGGCGGAGCTCTGGCGTGTTGGGAGGGTTCTTGTCCTTGGGAACCACCTGCACGTTGTTGGCGGCGTACCACTCCATGGCCTTTTTACCGTAATGGCAAGATGCCAAATCCGGCCAAAACAGTACGGAACAACCGTGTTTCTTCAGGAAAGGCAGCAGACGTTTATTCAAACACTCTTTCACGTAAATTTCTTGGTTGACAGTCCCGGAAGCTATGAAAATGCTGCTTTTCAAGCCACAGGTACAGATGGCTTGCCAAACCAGATATTTCTTTGCGAACTTTGACAGTTTCATGTGCTTGAAAACATCTGCTACCTTTCCCCTTCCTTTTGCCGTATAAAACTCCTGTCCCGGAAGCTGCTTGTAGTCGGCTTTGACGTAGGTTTCGTCGTCCATTACCACGCAGTCAAACTTCGTCAGCATCGTCGTGTACAGCCTCCGGGATCGCGCTTTGGCCGTCGTATTTTGTTTATCATCGCGATTTGGAGTCACTACCTTCTTGTAAGTCGATAGTCCGGCTCGTTTTTTGGCTCGATGCACGGTTGTAGACGATACACGCAGCTTATTTGCGGCATCTCGGAGAGAGAGGTTAGGGTTTCGCTTGAAACTACCGGCAACTCTCTTTGTCGTCTCAGCGGCTTCCGGTTTTCGATTTCCCCCCGATCCAGACTTCCTGGCTGTCGACAAACGTTCCCCAAACACTTTAATTACATTTGTAACGGTTGATTTGGCAGCTTTTAGCGATTTTGCCAACTTTGCGTGCGAGTAGCTCGGATTTTCGCGATGCGCGAGCAAAATTTTGATACGCTGCTCTTCTTGCTTGGACGGCATTTTGACAACTGAAGAGTGAATTCCAAAATCAAAATAAGAGCAACATTCTACACACACACACCTTCAAAATGAGGGGTGTTCAGGTTTTTTAAATGCAAAATTGAAAGAAATACGTCAAGTTGATATTGACCAAATTTTGACCGTATCACCCTTTAGGATGTACCGACCGGTAAACCACTACTACAATACAGAAAGGTTTAAACATTTGTGATAGTTTTTCATCTCTCCAATGTTGTTTGAAGCGCTTCCACAGTTATTAATTGACAGATTTATATGCCAAACAATGCATGATTGTGTATTTTGTGTGACGAGCACAATAATACTCTATGCCAAGGGAAGTCGCGAAAAATACCAACCCGGAAGATTGTCTATACTAGACCGAAAATCGAACCCGCAACCCGTGACAGTATTTCCTGTCATTATGTTTTGGAATCAACCCGTAAGAAAAGGACGAAGGGTATGAAAACGGTACTCAAATGTGTTAAAGTGTTTAATTCCTAACAAAGCTACAAAGATAAGATATGTTTTGTTCCATGTGATAGATTATATGCCTACAAAATGTTAAGCCATATTGACGAAGAAAAAAATACTAAGTGTTTAAAAACGAGATGACAAGTCCAGAATATTAATGGAGAAAAGAGTCCAAACTACAAAAGCAGGGATAACCGTCTTTGTTTAAGAAATTTTAGAACCCTTGTTATGCATTTCAAACATCAATATTGTAGTAGTAATATTTGATTATTTCAGCTAAGATAAAAATAAACGAATTTAACAAATATAAGCTATATGTTATATGAAAGAAAGTCATTCAACTATGATGCCTTGATCTAAAGGTAAATCGGTACGTCCCTCGCGCGCCGCTAGCACGCCTCTAGTGTTGGGAGTCGAAAATCTTTGACAGTGGTTTGTTTACATTTCTCTAGAACAACTGATGCAAGTTTGATCAAAGTAGTCGATCGCGTTCAGAAATAACGTCAAATGGAACTCGGAATAAGAAAAAATATTGTGCACAAACACCTGGAAAATCCGGAGTGGTCCGGTTCCATGTTAGCTAAAGTGCTGAATATGCCGAAAACAACAGTTTGTCGAGTGCTCAAAACCTACAAGGAAACCCTGAGTGTGGAAAGGAATCAGCGGACCTATCTTTCGATCCGAGATGTGGCCAGAAGGTACAACGCAAACTTTTACACGGTGCGGAACATCCTTGCCAGGGAAGGATACAAGTCGTACAAAGCCAGTAAAAATCCGAACCGGCACATGAAGCAGAGTTCCGTGGCCAAAAAGCGTGCCAGGCTTTTGTACGATCGTGTTTTGACGAAACACAAGGGCTGCAGTTTGATCGATGAAAAAACATAAGTCAAACTCGATTTTAAGCAGCTTCCCGGTCAAAAGTTTCACATCGCGACTGGACGTGGGGATGTACCGGGAAGATTCAAGTTCGTGTTTGCTGACAAGTTCGCGAATAAGGCCATTATTTGGCAAGCGATTTGCAGTTGTGGCCTGAAAACGGAACCATTCGTCACATCCTCGACGATGACATCCCAAGTTTACATCGAAGAATGCCTGAAAAAGCGTGTATTGCCGATTTGGCAAGCTGACCCTACTGCAAGGTGGTTCTGGAATGGTATGCTGCCAACAAGATCAATTTTGTCCCCAAACTAATGAATCCTCCGAATTGCCCGGAATTTCAACCAATCGAAAAATACTGGGCAATTTCAAAGCAGCGACTTCGACGAAGCGGCGGGGCAGTCAAGGTCCGAGTCAAGGACATCCAGAAAATGCGGGCAAAATGGAAGAAATGCGCTGATTCCGTGTCCGTTTCCACTGTGCGGGCGCTGATGGCCACCCCTTGGGTAATGGTAAAAAAAAAACCGGTAAATGGAGAATGCTACTCATTATCATAAAATATGCAATATTCAAGGGGTAGGTCACTCCGCACACCAATCTTGGATCATCTTTTTTGTCAGTGTGCCGCAGGTGTATCGATTGTGCCGGTCATAGAGCAAGCTGCGATTGTTTGTAAAATACCCATCCCGGCAACCCGGTATTTCTGACACCTTGAATGTTTTGGTTTGAAATCGCAAAGATAAATCCGATTGAGAATCACGCGGGAAGTGGTGGGTGTGCGAAATTTTGGTGTTCTGTGTTGAAAGGATAGTATTTAAAAGTCCTGTGTTTTTGGGTTCTATAATGCCCTCAAAGGCAGACCAGAAACCTAGCCTTTCGTGATGCGAAAACAACGGTCTATCAGCGGCCGTAAAGAGTTAGAACCGGTGGGGAACATTGTTGGAGACCGACTATAGAGGATGATGAATAGACTTCTGTAGTTTGTTTTGTATGAGTTGCAGCATTATTTGAATTAATGGTACTACCAACAATCAATACGAAACTAACGATTTTAAATTGGCTCACCACTTTAGTAGCCTATTGGTCTCAAGCAAACGATTAACGTACCCTATTCTAGTTGAAATTCTATTACTACACTATGTTTGTTTTGATTCGCTATGAAAGTTTGACAGATAACATCAGGGGTGTGTGGATTCATGCAGAACATGCAGCGGTGAGTGAAATAGCTTGGGACTGCTTGGGACCGTTGTTCTGGTACTGAGTGAGCCAAAAATAATAATGATTTTCTTCGGGACCCAGTGGTCTTAGAGTTACCTCTATGGTACTACATAGCAAAAAAAGTTGTTGAATATTACATCGAAACTGCGGCAACCAGGTCAATCCATCGGTTGTGTAATATCACATTGTACGATGTACATCGATGTGCATCCATTGATGTAATATTGTATCTGCTTTTTGCTATTACATCATTATTTCATACATCAGCTTGAATTACGTTGATCGATATTACATTTTTTTTTTGCTGTGTATGTACGACTAGCTGTATTTCTGAGTGTTCAAGAAAACACGTTTCTCCTAACTTCTTAACAATCTTGAACACCGTAAATTTACTGCACTTCACGCTTTTTGACACATCAGTACCAACATTCCAAAAGTGCGAAACTGACAGATGTAAACAAACTGAGTTTTTTTATAGATATAGACAGCAAGTGATCCAATACTATGAACAATTTCATAAAATTTCACAAAAAACATGTTTTGTCACCCTAAATTAACATCTACAAAAAGGCTTAACTAATTTTTGTAGTTTAGTATAGTGAAGTTAATTTCGCCCCTCGGTTTGTTCGCCATCAGCGAGTCGCTACTATCCTCATATTCTGATTCTACCATTACTCTAAACAATTTCTTCGTTGATTCTTTAATTTTTCCTTTATCTTTTACTTCTTTCGATGTCTTGTCTAATGCACGTCCTCCATGTGTATGCTTCCAACTTTCTTCTCCTTGTCTATCTTGCATTCCAGTGCTGTTTTTAGGATGCCGTTATCTTCACTTCTAGTAATGACTCCATAGTAGTTCAATCTAGCAATTCTGATTTTGTTATTTATTGTATAACCGTTGAGCCAATTCTGAGGTATATATGGATTGTTTTCGTTTTGCTGGGATTCCATTCCATCATATGGTGAGTTGTCGTTTTCCGTTATTTGTTCATCTTCTCTAGGATTAGTTACCTTTGTAGTGTTATTTTCAGCTTCCGCCTTCTCATCACTTAATCCTTTGAGCGTGAGAATCATTTCCTGCTCCATGGTTCTGAGTGTATTCCTATTTATTTTGATGCGTGTAGATACTTCCATAGAGTAAGTCACCACCGGAGTCACTAGACAGTGGTACAATCTTCTAACCACATCCCACGGAAGGCGATGTTCTTTAAGAAATGAACATAAATGGAAAAATTGCTTTCTGTGATTTTCTTATCCTGTCTGCCGTTGTTGCACCTCTAGTTAAGCTGCTGGTGATTTGTGCTCCAAGGTATTTCAGGATGGTTGCTACCGGCAATTCGTACTTTCCAAATTTCATTATTTTCTCCGGCTCTATATTGTTTATGATCTCGGGATCACGATATAAAACCTTCGTTTTCTTCATATTAATTTCAAGCCCGATTGATGTGAGTAGCGGTTCCAGAATTGAAAGCAATCTTTCCACATCTTCTTCGCGTTTGCAAATTAGCATTATATCATCTGCATATCCCAGAATGCAAGGTAGTTTTATATCGTGGACTTGTGTTAATCTCAATTCTGCGATGAATTCTTGTACCGTACATAGCACATGATGCAACATCAGAATGAATATTTGAGGACTTATTGGACATCCTTGTTTAATGCCTTTCGTTTTGGTAACATTTGACGTCCTTTGTCCAAACCATTGTATGGAGGATTTTCCGTGTAAGCAAGCTGTGGCAATCCGGTTTATAAGTGCTTTAGATACTCCCAATTCTGCCAAAATCATCGCGGTTTTGGAAATATCTATCCTACCAAATACCTTTTTCAGGTCGATAGCAACTAGTATCGTCTTGCAACCTTTGCGCCATCGTTCATCAAGAATCCTCCGAAGAACGAAAATCTGGTCTGTAGCACTTAGTTTAGCATATATTTTATACGGGCTATTGCATAAAGTTATGCATCGATAATCCTCCATGCTTTGAGGATGTGCAATTTTTGGGATTGGAACTTGTACTGTGTCGATCCATGCCTTTGGAACTACGTTTGTACGGAATACCTATTTCATTATTTCCACTATGCTATCAATTAAGCTTTCCTATCCATATTTTATCAACTCGTTATTAAGGTTGTCCAGTCCTGGTGCGCTATCGTTCCTAGTTGTCCATATAATATTTTGAATTTCCTCTCTCGTCGGCGCCGGTCATGCCTCTCGTCCATCATCTTCTTCGAGTAGATTCAGCGAAGTTCCTTCTTTGTCAATTGATGTGTCTTTAATTATTCCTTCCCAATGTTGGATTGGTAACTCTTTTCTTTTTCAACTGCTCCAAGAAATTTATTTACTTTTTCGGTGAAATGCATATCATATGCCTTCTTCTTTTCAACTCTTGCCGCCGCTGTTTCCCTTCTTAAATCCGGATTGTTTTTGTCCGCCATCCTTCTTTCCGTTGCCAGGAAGTATTTTTTCGATGCTTCCCTTCTTCTTGGAGTCGGTGGGGATCCCATGGTTTTAAGCACTGTCTCTGCACCGCTTGTTATTGCTGATTGGATCCTAGTCTATTTTTCATCCACCCTGACATTATCACTTACCGTTGTCGCAAACAGATTTCGGTCAACTTTATCCTGGTATTTTTTTTTCCGTTCCTCTTCATTTTTCAGCATCTCCAGGTAGTATCTTGCCTTTTTAGCCTGCGGGATGGTCGTACGAGAACAATGGCTAGCAGCACGTTCTCTTGTTTCTCTTTTCAATACACATTCTATCATTTTATGGTCGCCCCACTTAGGCTCTGAACCATTTGGTGGAATTTTTTAACTTTTAGTTAAAATTTGACAGATGGAAAGTTATCGATTAACCCTGCTATCCGAGCGTGGTTATTTCTGACAGACAAGAAGTTAAATTTTGACAACCGTGGCTCGAAAACCGGTCGATCGACAGCACGGGGATTTTCGAACATAGAAAATAACTTTCGAAATGTCACTTTTAACCACGAGTTAAATTTAACTCAGCAAATGGTTCACAGCCTTAAAAGGGGTAGAAAATATGCTCTGATGCTTGGAATCTTGACAAAATCCGTTTTTGACATCAGGATGTGATCCAATTGCGATGTCAACTTTCCATCGGTCCATGTTGTAACAACCGAAGGTGATTTGCTAAATGTGTGATAATCTTTCAGGTTTAGACCATGCATGAGCTCTTTAAGACCTAATCCGTTCGGGTTACAGAACTGGTGATGAAGGCTGTTTCCGATTATGGTCTTCAATCGACAAGTATTGTTTCCCAATATGGGCATTCATATCTCCGATTCAAATGATGTTGACTTTTAGTCTGGAAGGTATTTTGATAATATACCTTGATATTTTGGCAAATTCCCTGCTTTCTACCTGTGATTCCGACCTTATGTATGCTGATATTATTAAGATCTTGCGTTTTGGCTTATTTTTTTCTAAATTTGTCGCTTCTATAAATACTTTCTGATACAATAATCGCCGTACCACCTCCTCTCCGCGTCCTGACTTCTTCGCTGTTGTTCACATTGAACCAGTAGTAATTTTGTGATTTCAGTGTACATTAGGCCATTCTTGTTTCTTGAAGTGCTACTACCATGTAACCACTCTGATGAAAGTATAAGTCCATTTCGTTGCGTTTGCTCTCCTCCGAGCATCCCCTTACATTCCAATTAACTATCTTAAGCGTATCCTTGCTTTGAGATGTACCGGTTCCCAAGTTATTTATTTCCTTCGATATGTTACTTATTTGCGACGCGTTCGTCCTTATGTTATCTTGTATTTCTGCTATTCGTAGGATTGGTATTCTCAGATGGTCTTGTGATCGTGCACTCTCTTCTTCTCTCCTTATTCTTTGTATAACGCTATCGTAGCGATTCCTATTCACGTTTCTTGACCTATTTCTTGTCAGACGATATGCCATCCTTATTACTCCCGATGCTACAGCATCTCGATTGAAATATATTAGTGGGCCATTTTCGTAATAAACATCGATTCTGCGATTCAGAATGCTCGCTGCCGCTGCAATCGACTCTTGTCCTCCCCATTCATTTGTTTCTCTTATTCGCCTCAATAGTTTTTCGATTCTTATTTTTGTTTCTCCACCTAAATGCTTCATTTCGCTGACTGTGTCTCGTAATGACACTGTATAATCTTCCAGATTGTTCTCAATATGGTCGACTGCTCTATTTCGTAGTTCCATTATTCTGCTATGATGTTCTTGCGATCCTATTTCTGTTCGGTAGAATTGATACGCAATAGTAGAGAAGAGGCAATGCCCATCTCCTGGTATCTTCTTCACCAGCACCGTTCCACTGTTGTAATACATATGATCCATTTTTTACTTTTTTTTTTTTGTTTATTAATTTATTTGATAAGGCTCAACCGAATTAACTTTACAGAGCCGAGGATTCTTGGTCACTATACAATACATCTTAAAACTATAGTCAAAAGGTACAACACAATAAACACTTTATCTTCCGCTATCCAAAAAGCCTTCTCCATCAGAACTGGAGCCGCTTCCAGTAGTTTCAATGTATGGCAAATTGTTGTACGCCAACGAGGGTCAGAGCGCGTCCATTGCAGCAATAGACACAAAACGTGGTCAGCACTCACACACTCATCACGAAACGGTTGCTTTCCAAAGTCGACGACGCATCGACCGAAAGAACTGCTGATGAAGAACAATGAGGAGGACCACACAATGGTTGCTGCCGAGAAAACAGACGATCGCGTAGCACACATCGAGAGTGGCCTGCTTTTGTCGACAGCCGAGTGAACACTGGCATTTTTTACTGTATCTTTGTTTTATCACCGATAACACTGCACTTATTATAACATTTATCTGTTGTATAATGCAGTGTATTGACCGTTAGTCTTAATATACTAGTGACATCCATTAATAACGTTTTATCTATTATGTTTTTAGCATTTTATTTTTTTTTTTTTCATTGCATCAATTTTTAATCCAACCGTATAAAACGTCATTAGGATGCCACCTGTATTTATTTATGATAAAGATATAAAATATAAATATAAAAATAGTAATATCACTAATAGGATAATATGGTTATTTCTGTTAATTAATGAATTATTGACAATTACCTCTCATGATCCTTGGCTCCACTATGATTTTAACTTACCACTTTTTGATTATTTATTAATTTACATCTCCGAATATATAACTAACAGATGGTTTGTTGATTTGTGGTCTCTAATGGATTGGTTCTGAATTTGTTTGATATCCTGTTTGAAGAAATTCTATTCCATTTCCGTATTCCATTGAAATCACTTTATTTGTTTGGTTTCCAGCTTGTACGTGTCTCGTGTTATATGATTCATCATTCATAAAGATAATGGGTTAAAAGGGAGAAAAGCATACATAAAGGTAGATTAGTATTAGTTGTACTTGATCCAAACAATAGAAAGAAGTATAGATAAATTAGTAGGAAAACAAAACTAATATGCAACCAAAAGTGCAATGGATGAGTGTTAGTTCCGGGATCATTTTGATCCGTATACAGCCCTGCCAGACGCTCCAGCACTATTTGCAGCAATTGTGATTAGATTATGCGACACTGCTACTACTATTATGGTAGAAGTATGACTTGTCAATTTTCGTTAGAGAAGAATACTGTTTTCTAACGCAACGCAATGTTTCAATGAAGTCAATAAATCACTCAATCAATTTGATTTTTGAAAAATTGCTCTAGTTGACACATCAAACCTTACCTAAAACTAAAGCATAACATTCCTAATTCTTATTTCAAACCTATCAACATATTTAAAACATCTATCCTAAAACCTCACTTATTCGCAAGCGCCAGACTGAAGATATGACTTTCGCTATTGGCATTGCCTGTAATTAATAAATATACTAAATAGAAAGATTTATTATACAACTCCAAAGGCTAGATGTCTCCCTAAGCGGACTCTCTTATTGAAGTTCATTTGATGTTTATTTAATAAATAACTGAAATCTCCAATCTACCCACACAATCATACCCCATTAGACTGATGCAAATTTTGACATTTTCGCTCCATAGTGCTCAAACGGTTCCAAATCGTTTCTCAAACGGTTCCAAATCGTTTCTCAAACGGTTCCAAATCGTTTCTCAAACGGTTCCAAATCGTTTCCCATAGTAATTTCCATATAAACTTCAAATGGTTTGTGCCAAGTCAGTTTCTTTTCAAATGAGTTCAAATTTTGGAAGACTAATCAGGACCCGATTTGGAACCGTTTGAGCACTGTGGAGCGAAAATGTCAAAATTTGCATCAGTCTAATACCCCATGCTTGTAAACTAAAATTTGACCTGTTTCAAGTACTTTTGGCTTTCATTTTCATTTTCATTTTGCAGCGTTTGCTGGGGCAATGGGAGCGCAAGTCGAACCAAAGCCAAGGATAAAGGAAGGGTAATGGCTGAACAGTCCATGCGGACCTCTCGAATGCCATGGGAAAAGGAAGGGACTGAAAAGGTCAATTTTGGGGGGTTTTCAGGAAAAGACACATAGTACGTGACTTGTGCTGCAAAATGTAAAGAAACCGAAAATCCATCTCCCACTGATTCATCCCTTCATACATATACCAAATTGATATTTTAAAGCAACCCTGCCAGTTGCCTCCCTAAGCGGAACCCCCGCATCCTAACTCTCCTGTTAATCTACTCAATGTTATTGGGCTGTCTAGATTTTATTATCTGAGTTCATTTGATGATTATGATATCTCATTAGCCTTATTTAATAAATAATTGAAATCTCTAATCTACCTAATCAACTATAATCCATGCTTTATTAAGTACCTGCACTTGTGCATGTAATCTAAAATTTAACGTGTTTTTGACTTTGTTTTGTTCGTCCCAGGTGACACCTTCAAGTGACTAAAATGCTTCGCTTTGAAGTTAGTTTCCTAGCTGATTTTTAAGTAATATAGGGAATATGCTCCAACTACGCTCACACAACTACGCACCACAAAAATACATATGGATATGTCACAATAGAAGCACACCACAGTGGAAATCCCGAGCCATAGTTCAAACACTTATCCCAAATCAAAATGAAGCACATGTAAGATTAGTTGCAATACCATGTACAAAAATGGTGTTTAACATTGTTCCCTGAGTAATACCTCAATGAAAACAACAATGAAAGCTTGTGTGTGTGTTTTTTTTTTTTTTTTTTTTTGGCAAGGAGGAAACCTTCAAAAAGGCCATCGTGCCACCGCTTGACGACTGGGCGCACAGTCGCGGTGACACGGTGTGTGGGATTCTTACCGCACTAAAACCTTAGACGCCTTGCCCTTTTCCCCCGGAACCACTTGTCGTATTACTTCGGAGGGGGCCGTGCATTACGCACCTCACTTTACCTCAGCTAATTGGCGCTTCCAGTTCGCTGATCGTCTCTCCAATTTGTGAGCCATTTATCTCCCAGCGTCACGTTCTACTCGGTTATCCCTGGTGGTGGATACAGCCTACTCTGACGGAGAGTTCTCCCGGCTTCGGCTTTCAGTTCGCACTTGTGTGAGCACATTACTACTTTCTAGTTGGTCTTCCCGCCATTTTCGCTGCAGCGCTGACATGATCTGCGTTACTGCTCTGCTGACGGCGTTAAAGGTGCCCTCCTCTCGACACATTTCTTCGACGACATTCTCCGTGCTAAGGGCGAGCATATCCTCTCGCACATCATCAAATCTAGGACATTCGAAGACCACGTGCTCTGGTGATTCTTCCACATTCCCACACTCCGGACAGAAGGGTGACGTTGTGTGTCCGAACCGATGCAGGTACTTCCTGAAGCAGCCATGACCAGACAGGAACTGCGTCAAGTGGAAGTTGACTTCTCCATGCTTCCTGTTCACCCAGGTCGAAAGAGTCGGTATTAGCCTGTGTCCGCAAAGCCAACGATCTCAACTCCTTTGGGCAGCTTGAGCGTCAGCACGCCATTGTACATTCCGTTCCACAGCGTGGGACCTAGAATGGAGCCTTGGGGAACCCCCGCCGTGATTCTAAGCGATTTCTGCCCCGTGTCTGTCACGTAGACAAGGACCCGGTTCTGGAAATAACTACTTAGAATCCTGCAGAGGTAGCCTGGAACCCTCATTCTATGGAGCGCCTTGGCGATGGCCTCCCAGCTGGCGCTATTGAATGCATTCTTGACATCGATCGTAATCACGGCGCAGTATCGATTTCCTCTCCGCTTCTGTTTGGAAGCTTTCTCGGCTCTGTCAATCACTGTCCGAATTGCATCCACCGTCGATCTCCCTTTCCGGAATCCAAACTGTCTCTCCGACAATCCGTGTTCACTCTCCGTGCATTTCGTCAGCCTGTTGAGGATGATCCTCTCTAAGAGCTTTCCTACAGTATCCAGCAAGCATATTGGCCTATACGATGCAGGATCCCCCGGCGGTTTTCCGGGCTTCGGCAACAGCACAAGCTTTTGTACCTTCCACCTATCAGGGAACTGACCATCGTCCAGACATTTCTGCAGCACCATCCTGAACATGTCCGGGAACGTCTGGATCGCCGCCTTCAACGCCACGTTGGGAATTCCATCCGGGCCGGGAGCTTTATTCGCTTTCAACCCTTTCGCTGCTGCTATGAGTTCCTCGTTGGAGACTTGTTCAACGTTGTCTTCATCTACCTCGCCATATGGTGTAGGTGGCCAGTTCGTTGGGTCATGCTGTGGGAAAAGTCCCTCCACGATGACTTTCAGCTTGTTGTGACACATTTCAACCGGCATCGTTGGGCCTCTGATCTTCGCCATCGCAACTCGGTATGCGTTGCCCCAGGGGTTGGCATCGGCATCGCGGCACAACTCCTTGAAACTATTTGACTTGCTCAGCTTTATCTTTCGTTTCAGTGCAGCCCTGGCCTCTCGGAACACCACCCTGCGCTCCTCTCTGTCTGCTTCTGTTCTTGCTCTCTGAGCACGCCTTCTGGCTAGAAGACAAGTAGCACGGAGGGTGCTAATTTCCTCGTTCCACCAGTAGGCTGGACGCCGCCTGTTCGTTGGCTCCAGTTTTCTCGGCATAGTTGTGTCACATGCCCTTGCTAATAATTCGGTCAACTCATTCGCGCTTAGGCCCGGGACGCTGTTGTCTACCCTTAGAGCTTCGATGAAGAGATCCTTATTGAATGCCTTCGTCTTCCACTTCCGCTCGCTTACTTTCGTCCTCCGCATTTCCACCGGTGTTCGTTCGCCGATACTGTACCGGATCGCCTGATGGTCACTATGGGTGTGCTCCTCGCACACTGTCCAGTTCATATTTGCCATTAGCGACTTACTGCAGAAAGTAACGTCGATAATGGATTCCCTACCATCTTTGCGGAAGGTGCTGATGGTTCCTTCGTTGGCCAGACTGACGTTCAACTTTGCCAGAGCTTCCAGCAAGCTATACCCTCTTGCGTTGGTACATCTGCTCCCCCAATCCACTGCCCAAGCATTGAAGTCTCCTGCGATGACGACTGGTCTCCGTCCAATGAGCTCTTCGGTGAGCCCATCTAGCATCTGGTGGAACTGCTCAATTGTCCATCTCGGGGGTGCGTAGCAACTACATACAAAGATTCCATTGATTTTGGCGATCACGAAACCTTCATATGAGCTTGCCACCACTTGTTGTATGGGATACCTGCCCATGACTTGTATGGCCGCCATTCCTGCTCTATCCGCCACCCAGTTACCATTATCGAGAGGGACTCGGTATGGCTCTGCAATGATTGCAACGTCGCACTTTGTTTCCGTTGTTGACTGCCACAACAGTTGCTGTGCTGTGTTACAATGATTGAGATTTATTTGGGTTACCTTCATTATTGCTGGCCCACCATCGCCTTCTTGAACTCAGGGCACCTGAAACTTCCCGTCACATGACCATTTCCGTCCTCCTTTTTGCAGAGCATGCACCTCGGTTGCTTTGTACAGTCTTTTGCAACGTGCCCCTTCTCTCCGCATTTCCTGCACAGATCAGATCTGTCAGGGCCTTTGCAGTGTCTCGCCTGGTGACCGAAGCCCATGCATTTGTAGCATCTCTCCATTTTCTTAGATACCCGAGGAATAG